>NW_015549624.1:1753757-1766078 GCF_001515605.1 Sinocyclocheilus anshuiensis | reverse complement strand
GTGTGTGTGTGTGTGTGTGTGTGTGTGTGTGTGTGTGTGTGTGTGTGTGTGTTGGTGTCAGACGTCTGTCTGCCATGCTGCACATCAGTCATTACTTTGAACTACCACAAACGTGTCACTCCATCTCTCAGTTTGATGTCTGCACCAGATCAGAGTTTTACACACAATGGAGGCACTCTGTGTTGCTGCTCTGCTCTCCGCATCAGCCGCAACATTTCTGAGCTGTAGAAACTAAACAACACAACTTATAATAAAAAAAAATGGCATTATTAATTTTACTGATGAAATAAAGAAGGATGTTATGGTCTTTGTATACAGGAATATATTGAATCCATGACCCATGACCTGGGAATCGAACCAGTGACCTTGATGTTGCTAGCTAAAAACCAAAAATAGTCAGTAAATGGGATTCATATGTTTTGCTGATAAAATGAAAGATTTTATGGTCTAAGGATTAAATACATATGGCAAAAATGCAACTTCAAAGTATATATTTTAACAGTTACATGAGAATCGACCCTTGCTTTCTATAAAAAAAAAAAAAAGATCAGTAACCAGGATTTATTATATGTTACTAATGAAATAAAAGAGAGAGAGAAAGATTATTATATTAAATATGATAATTTTACATCATGACGTTTCTTTGTTTAAATTCTTTCAAAATCTACTTTCAGGTTATTTACCAGTTTAAATCATATTTTTAAATGCGATAATCCCAGAGGCTTACATATACAGTGTTTAACATATATTCAACATATTCAGGGGAAGTCGTGGCCTAATGGTTAGAGAGTCGGACACATAACCCAAAGGTTGTGGGTTTGAGTCTCGTACCGGCAGGGATTGTAGGTGGGGGGAGTGAATGTACAGCGCTCTCTTCCATCTTCAATACCACGACTGAGGTGCCCTTGAGCAAGGCACCGAACCCCCAACCCAATATGCTGCGGGCGCCGCAGTATAAATGGCTGCCCACTGCTCTGGGTGTGTGTTCACGGTTTGTGTGTGTTCACTGCTGTGTGTGTGCACTTTGGATGGGTCAATGCAGAGCACTAATTCCGAGTATGGGTCACCATACTTGGCCACATGTCATGTCACTTTCATATAGATCTTTGCAATATAGATTTTTTACCATTTTAATTATGATTCAAAATGAATCTCCATCTCAATACTTCACTAATATTGTCGTATCCAATATTGTCAAAATTTGCTGGTTGATTTAAATATGCACATTTTCCACATATACACCCAGTGTATAAATAAATAAACCAAATAATAATAATTATAATATAAATAATAATAATAATAATAATAATAATAATGTAGGGACTGTTTTAAAATTGTATTCAACCCCTAATTATGATTTTTTTCTTTCTTCTTTTTTAAGAGCACTGACTAGAGTACAAAAAAAAAAAATGCCATTCTAAATAATTTATTTTGAACTGAATTCATTCTCCCTTGGAAGCAGTCAAAAAGTGAAGTGCCTTGATTTTTTTCCCATAGCAAAAACGCCTTGTGTTTTCATTTATTTTAAAATAATTTTAAGTCCAAGAAAATTAAACTGTGTACATTTCCATGTGCAAAGCCAAAGCTTATATATCAAGTATGAAAGGATCATTTTAAACACATAAACGATCAGTCTGCAGTTTTTGCTATGCCAAACGCCCAAAAATAACAACTAAAAAAGGCCCATAGATATATTCTTTCATATTTTTTTATTTGGCTGTAAGCTTTATCTAAAGGGTGTCCTGTCTGGGGGCCCGTGCTTGTCCTCTTCAAGTGCTCTCTTGATTTGAAATATTGTCTTACATAATGAGGGAGGAAAATAGAGCGGCTCTGCACTCCTGCGCCGGTGTCAGTTTAATCAATCATTTTTAAACACAGGCAGGCATGGAGAGTCTCCTGCCCGGCATCCGCCGCATCCTTCCCCTGCTCCAGTCTAGCACGGCGGCAGCAATTCATCATCACTCAAAAAATGAAAGCGCCAGTGTATCAGACTCGTCCTTGCCTCTTCTTGGATTTAAACATAGGGGTGGGGGCTGATGGGAAGGGTGGAGGTGGGCCGATGGCGGGAGATGATCGGTGATGTAAGAAAGGAGAGTTTTCCCTCTGCTCTCTTTTTCTTCCTTGCACTCGTTCTCCTGTCTTTCAGTCTCCTTTGCTCTACTTTCCTCTTCGCTGCATTTTAAAAGCACGGGACATGGGAGGCCAAAGGTCGGGATGGCGGGAGGTCGAGGGGTCGGTGCGCAACTTGAATGGGGGCAAAGAGGAAGCAGGCCTCATCTTGTGGACTTTTCCCTGTGGAAAGTTTGGAATGGACCATTTACAAGTCTCACACACCCAATTACACTCACTCGTCCTTTCAACATATGAATTTCGGATCCACTGGGATTGTCCGTTGGTTTGGAGAGGAAGCCGTGCAGGTGAAAAGTTCAACCTGTCTATTTTCAATGGGAAAACACATACAGGCAGTAAATTTTCAATCACGTTTGGGACGTTCAGGCCATGAAAAGCAATTACAAACTGTGATGTCTTCTTCGAAGTGTCTTGTTTGTTGTTTTAACGTGACTTTACATGATGTTTGCATTCTGTGGTCACATCCGTGTAGGTCAAAGACTCGTCGCAGGTTTGTATCGGTGCTTCATCTTACACTCCAGCACATACAAACGCACACACACTGACATTTAAAACCGGTCTGTGGATGTTCCCACATTATCCCTGGTGGATCATTCCCCTCTGCATTTTTGTGGCGGGAAATGTAGCCCCACGGACTAATTATCCCCACGTAAATGCATAAACATGGCAGGCTGTGATTCCGCTTTCTTTTCCGACTCCTCACCGTTCTCAACTGGCTGCGCGACTCTAAACGTGCTTATTTTCCTCTGCTAGTGGAGCGCGCAACACAAGCCGAACAGTTTGTTATTTCATATGATGACGAAATTCACTTGCACTCGTTTCGCTTGTTTCATTTGCATCAGTATTTAATTTAATGGTCTGAAAGACACTCTTAGTCTTAGAGACAAGAACTTAGAGGAGTGTCTGACAATGCAAACAAAGTAAAACCTCTAGTAAAATCAATCATACACGTAAATACCCATGTAAACAATGTGCTGATGAAAGCTCTTTAACCCTTTGGGGATGTTGTATGCTATAATTATTTTTGTTAAACAGCAAGTTATCAAGCTGGACACACTGTTTTGTTCCAAAATCTAATGTATTTTGTTATATAGACAGGATTTTAAGGAATCTTATGTGAACTCCAAACACAAAAGAATGCTTAGAATGTATTGCGATGATCTCTGAAATAAAGTTAATTCAAAATGTATTAGTGGTGGATTTTTCAGTGATCCTTCCTACAGGTTTCATCATCATTCCTGTAGATTTAGACTGTCTTTATAAGTGATAACTGATTTATTCACTCAAAAAACACTGATTCATTCAGAAACTAAACTTGTGACTGATATGAATTAGTCACTGAATCATTCGATCAACTGATTCATTCAAAAATGCAGATTCTTCAGGAACGAATGAGCCACTGAATCATTCGGTCAACTGATTTATTAAAAAATGCTAAATCATTCAGGAATGAATTAGTCACTGAATCATTCGCTCAACTAAATCATTCAAAAAGACAGATTCATTCAGGAATGAAACTTGTGACTGTTTATGAATGAGTCACTGAATCATTCACTCAAATTATTTGTTAAAAAATGCAGATTCATTCAGGAACTAAACTTGTGACTGTTAATGAATGAGTCACTGAAGGAGTCACTTACGTATATCAGTTGCTCAACGGATTCATTCAAAAACGCAGATTCATTCAGGAGCAAAACAAACTGCTCTCTTTAAGAGTGAGTCATTAACTCAAGCGATTCATTCTAAACACTAATTCATGCAGGAACAAAACAAGTGACTGTGGCTGAATACAAATATGCATGCTTCTATAATATATTGTAGGCAGTATGTGAAAAGCGTGGCATGTCCGAATTCACAGAAGTCATAATATACCCGCAGTTCACAAATTTTCCCAGATGACCTATACTATTTCCAACAAGATGCATAAGTATGCATCCAATGGACACTTTACTATCTCATGAGGCCTTCTCAGAGAGTATATGATTTCGAATGCAGCCTTTGTTTGTAAGTGAAACACTGACTCATTTATTCAACTGATTCATTTAAGACACTGATTCATTCAGGAACGAAAACAGAAGTCTTGCTGAAGTTACTCATTTCATTTACTTTTATTTCATTCAAATACTAAGTATTATAAATAATCTAATTAGTTTCTTTTATTTCGAAAAAAAAAAGGGAATTTATTAACCAAAACTTGTGTGTAATAACCTGCTGGAAAAAAAAAACAATAGAACCATCACAGAAAATTCTAATGGTTACCACTACAAATACCATTACAAACATTATAATCCGTTAAAAAATGGTTTCCTGTAGTGTGTTTTGGGACATATTCCATTCGGATTTATTGGTTTTAACAAGCCACCAATAGAAGGTAACCAATTACCTGTAGAGACCCACAGGGTCCATTATAGTTTCCATTAAAACCAATACAAGTCCCATTATAACCAGCAAAACCATTACAAATTTTGTGATGGCATCTATTGTTTTTTTCAGCAGGGAACTCTTGCTAGAGTATTATGCTGTTAGCTTAGCAGCATGCTAACAAGAACCCAGAGTTTGCATCTGGTTGAACAATAGCTGTCGTTTTTTTTTTTAAAGTGAAGTAATAATTGTAGTTTTTTTTATTCCTCTAGTTTCTGCTCGTGATCTCATGTTCAAATCATTCAGGCACACACACTTTGTTTCAACATTAGTTTACTTTCAAGCCAAACCGCTATATTCAGACAAAATTATGGTCATTTTAAAATGCTTTGTCATCGTTTTGCAGTCAATTCACTTTTAATTTACTTCTCAAAGGCCAAGCAGACCACAGGCATCTCAAGATCTTCACAACCTCTTCTGCAACCCGCTTCAGTTTATAGTAAAATATTGAGAAGTTTCGAGCTGTTGAGATTCTTGTGGTCATTCCACTTACTGCTAACAGCATGTGGAAACATAAAGCAGCAGGACAAAGCTGGGCACTTTTGGAGAATTACACTCAATTATGTTTGTTGCGAAAAAGTGTGCAATATTGTAAAAGAAAGTCAGTAGTTCTTATTTTTCTGAATCCCTCCCTGGACCGTTTGGATTTGTATAAACCTCCAGAAAAGAGGGATGATTGAGAGGAATTCAAAGTGATATTTCCTCATTATTTTGTTTACGGGCTGAGGATGGGACCAAATGTTTGGAAGCCTGTATAAACTCTGCTTCCAAAGGAAGGTTGAAGGATTTTACATAAGAATGGCAGTATAAACAGTCCTTGGATTAATTGAGGTTTCTTCCATAAAATTCTTCCATGGTTTTCAATTGTTGATTCTTTCAAAACCAAATCGCTTAATTTAAAGTCAACATTAAATCATAACTGGCCATGTCTTAAAACACTTTCTTGGTCTTACAGTGCACAATTCATCAGTGCACGTTATTACAAAGAAAAACAATGACCTTCGTAATTGTTCATCAAAATGTAATAAATTGTTCCACCCAGGGCCGTTTCTAGCCAATTTGATGCCCTAGGCGAAATCCCTATTGATTCAGCATTTCTATGAATTGATTCAGCATTTCGACACCTCTGTAAGGATGCATTTAACTCGACAAAGCGGTCTAATAAAGGATGTATTGATCTCGTGAATTAGCGAATTTTACTATACAAATATTTTTTAATTGGATGTTAAAAGTTTATATGGGAATATTACATGACATGCTGATCCTTTAACAATGCATTGGCGCAAAAAACGCACACCTTTTGGACAAATCTGCCACAAATATTAGGACAAATGTGCCACAAAAGTGCCACAAATACTGCCTAAACAAAATACTGATTTTGTGCACTTTATTTACTGTACCAATATTTTAAATTGGCCTTTGAACTTAGCTTTATTGCATCACAAAAAAAAAGTGTTACCTTGCCAAAGCACTGACAGAGCCCACTGATCTAATGGCGTTGTTGAGCGCTCCAAATGCAAACTTTGCATGCAACAATCAGGCAGCAATTGACAGCACTCTGATCTAGTGGCATACAGGCATCGTCAGATTGACAGTACTCTAGCCCAATAATGTTGGGGGATCCAGTGGGGGCGGCAGTCATATTTCAGGGTGACCATGCCACTCTTTATCACAACCCTGCTAAAAGTGCCAGTACGTGCGCTCATTGGCGCCCCTTCAGCTGGTGGTGCCCTAGGCGACCGCCTAGCTCCCTATGCCTAGAAACGGCCCTGGTTCCACCTCTGAAACCGAAAGGTCGAGGTTTAGCTTGAGGCTGCATTAGCCCCTGCTGGTAGATGCTGTAACTACACCCTTTGGACCCAAAATCATCTTTCTTCAAGTTAAAAAGACGAAAATACAATTTTAAGCAAGAACCATAAATTGTTGGGACTGAACAAGTTGCTGTGGTGCCAGTTAGCACCCAATCATTATGTCATTTCCTGTGGCGTCTAGGTGATTGTTGTTTGGTTTCTATAACACGGAAAAAGCTAAAAATTATGAGTACTTTTTTTTCATTAAAATATTTAGCTTTAATATTTCAACTTTCAAATTTTACGTTTTTTTATTTATTTATTTATTTATTTTTCCACTTTATTTCAATTTAAAAGGGTCACAACATCGATTTTTTATTATTTTAATATTTTCCTTGAGGTTTACTTATAATGTTAACAGTTTTTTTGCACAAAAAAACAAAAAACAAATAAATATGTGGAAAAATGATTATTTTCAACCCTCATTCTCTGAAATAGCCTGTTTTTAAGGGGCGTGTCCTTCAAGGCTTCTCATTAATCGGCCACTGTTACGATTGTCTAACGTCATTGCATAGGAAACAGTATCAACGCCCCCTTGCTATTGCATGTGTGTTTTGACAACATAATCAAAATAAAACGGTCATTTCCAGACAAAGCATTATTAAAAAATGTACTTACGGATTGTGATGCAGCTGCAGTCAGATATAGTACGTTACCGCTTCATCTTTCAACACTTTTCTTTGTGAACTCTCCATGACACTGTAGCCGGGTTTCCATCCAAAGTTGCGAATTTAACTTATGCGCAAAATTGAAATAACGCATAAAACATTTGTGAATAAGCGCCGTTTCCATCCAATGAGTCAAAGAGAACAAAATCGTCACTTCCTGGTAGAACTGGCGCTAGGCTATATATCACTATGAAAATTAGGAGAAACCCCTGAATATAATAATTTTCATAGGCCTATATAAAAAATTACTTGCGTCTCAGAGCGAGCAGACGAAACAAAATAAATGCGGTCATTGCTTTCGGAGGTGGATGCTGCTGTTTGGGAAAGCAGTCATGTAACAGTTCTGGGAGGCAATTATATACAGAAAGACTTTGATGACCATAACATTTCAGATGCTGAGGAATGAGATTGGTCCACTGGTTAGGTTTTGCCGTCCCATAGCGCAGTCACATTACTTTTTTGATGCGCATGGAGGAATTTACTTGGCAAATGCGTTTCCTTCTCCTTTTATTCGCATTAACCCTTTTTCGCACAAGTCAAAAACCACCTCAAGCGAGCGTAACAACTTTTTTGCGAATTAAGGGATTTTATTCGAAATTTGCCGTTTCCATCACTCATTTCTGATGCGATACTTCAAAATGCACATAAAAACAGGGTGATGGAAACATAGCTTGTGCCTCGTTTACAAAGCAAAATGCTCCGAACAATCCTCTGACATGATCCGGGGTGCCATTAAAAATAAACAGTCCACTTGTTTCTTACGCTGGGATCCTTCAGATATCTGTACAAAGACACGAACGAGCTGTTTAAACCAAACGCATCAAAGCAAACATTCTTTCACTTCATTTGTCCTATTGACGACAGACATGAGCACGTGACTATACTAAAAACTACGCTATACAAAGCGAATGCGCATCTGTATACTGTATCGTGTAGACAAGATATCGGCAGTGATTGCTTTTGATGTGACGTGACGCAACACTCGCATTCAGCGTGATCAAGTCCGTTAAGCGACTGCCGGTGAGCGGGGCCTATGATGAGAGGAAGACTATTCGTCGATGTCTTGCTCTGGGGGCAGTGTTTATGCAAACGACTGGTGCTAGGTGACGTCACCTTGCCCCACTGGATCCAAAACGAGCCATTTTTGGAGCTTGATTAAATAAATGCTTTGTTTATAATAAGGAGGACGTCCCAAGCTATGAAACTTGCAGGATGTTTTAATGGTGAGTAAATTTTCAGCAAAGTAATATTTTTGTGGGAACTATTCCTTTAACATAATGATTTATAATAGTTAAAGTTTTAGTTAACAACACTGAGTAGTTGGGCAGTAGCTGAAAAACAACAGATGCTAACAATGCTAATTAAGTTTTAATGGTGCTAACATTCAAACCCTCTTCCTTAATGAGATAAACAAGCACACACACTCCATACGAGGAACACTCACTTGCAAATAAAACTACTTTATTTAATTGGATTAAATACATTTTAATTCCATTCAATATTTTTGCAAGTGAGTGTGCAGTCGTTTGTCCTCTCCACGCAACCTTCAAACCCTCACCAATGGCTCTGTTATTGTAATGTGCAGTCAGAGAAGGCAGACAGAGACATGGATCTGGGCGCAGGGTATTTAATAAATAAAACCAAACAAAAACAAGAAAAGCACAAGGGAACAATAACATTACAGGAAACAATGACTGACAAAGGACAAGTGAAATACAAGGGCATATATACACAGGGGGCTTACAAGCTTAACAAGATAACAAGACCTCTGGGGAGATTAATCAAGAGGAACCAGTGAATGGACTACAAATTGACTACAAACAGAACTCAGGAAACACTTAGGCCCTGTCCACACAAACGTGGTTATTTTTAAAACCGCAGCTTTTTGTATGCGGTTTGGATGTTCGTCCACACGCAAAAGCAGCACCAGGTCACTGAAACCGAACATTTTTGAAAACTCCTGCCAGGGTGAAGATTTTCAAAAACTCCGGTTGCAGTGTTATCGTGTAGACAGTGAAACCGGAGTTTTTGGCTTGTGACATCGGAGCTTGCGCTGTTATCTCTGCCTACTTAAAACTTTTTCAGGCTTCTGATTGGCCAACATGGCTTTACGGTTGAAATTATATCACCACATGTTGGTTTGGCATGCTCTTGACAGTGCTTCATAGCATGCTTTTGCGTTCTCATGTGGATGGAGATTTTTTTTTAAAAACGGAAGGAAAAATACCAGTGTACATGTGGACATGGCCTTAAACAATAAAGTCCAGACAAGACACAAGGTACATGTAAAATAGCCCCTCAGCTAAGAAACAAAACAAAATAAAAAAAGTTAACAAAATAGAAAACACACAACAAAAAGTCCAGGAGGGTGGTGGAGCAGAGGCAGAACAGGAGGAGGAATAATGGTCCAGACCCATGGAGTGGAAGATGGCCTGGAGACTGTGGTGGAGTAAGTGACCAGGACAGAGCCGGTGGAGCTAGAAACCAGGGAGGAGCCGAATGATCAGGTGTCCAGGGTGGAGCTGAAGACTAGGGCAGAGGCGGCGTATCAGGCTGCCAATGTGGGGCTGGAGACCAGGACGGAGAAGACCCCGAAGATGGAGCAGATGAGGCAGGAGACCACCACTCTGGATCAGGTGGAGTTTGAGACTTCCACAGCTGAGCAGAACCCCACCATGGTGGAACACACGTAACTGTCACAAAGAGCACAGAGAGGTTAGTAACGGCCTCTGTGGTCATAACAAAACAGGCAGAGAGTTCAGGGACAGCCTCCATGGCCGTGACAAGGCAGGCAGAGGTTTCAGGGATGGCCTCTGTGGCCTCCTTAGGAGTTTCAGGAGCGGTAGCCACCACCGTGAGAGATTCTGTAATGGTCGCCGCCACCTTGGGAGAAATGTATACGGCCCAAACACACAAAATGGCAACTGCCTTCACAGGAAGCACTGTGAACAAAGGAACAATCTCTGGGACAGGTAGCCCTCTGACTGCCGGGCTTGAGAATGCTGAAGATGCCGGCCGCTCGCACCAACATCAATGGCGGATCCGCCAGGCTGGGCACCAGTCACATCTGTCTCGAGACAGGTCCAGTGGCCGGGATGGTGCCGGCTGGTGGTGTCTGTGGTGGATCTGGCTCCACGGCAGTCGGAGCCTGGGTCGTGTAGCTCCCCCCCAAAAATGTTTAGGGGATGGATCCTCCTCCACTTCCCCCACAGTATAAAAAATTCTCCCAGAATCTCCCCCTGGCATGATTCATTCCAAAATAAATAAATAAATAAAAACAGTCCATAATAGTCACATTGTTTAGTGGAAAACGGTAAGTCAAAAACTCTCCCGCATAGTCCTCAATGGGACGGCCATCAAAATGTAGCAGAGTGCACTCACCTGGTCCAGATTAACTACTGCTAGATCCAAATTTTGGTCAGTTATTTTGTAATATGCAGGTGGAGAAGGCAGGCACAGGAGACATTTCAACATAAAAGTCCAGACATAGGGAACAGTTATGGTACAGTACATAGCGTCCACTTTTCATGATCTAATCAATTCTCAGTGTTCTTAATTCTCATTTATTGCATTGAATATTCTATTTCAATTATAAATGCATCACATTGCAGAAGTAAAATGGGTTGCGAACCACTATTTCATGCAAATTTTAAATTTGAAGTCACATTCGTTTTGTATTATAGGTATGCATAACTAACTACTTTTGTATAAATATTTATTTGAGTGTACTACGTATATGGCACAGGTATGACGATTTTCAAAGCGTATACATTTCTGACCTGTATTTCAGCAGGATTTACTCATCGAACAAGCACAACCGCACCCGTCGAGCGATACTAAACAACCAATGTCAGAAAACTCATAAAACCTGTCTTATAAACAGTACACACAACCTGACCCACATCGGCATTTCCTCACACATCACTACGAACCGTCTAGACATTATGGTGCTTAATTTGTATGCCCCTCATTAACTAGAAGCCAGTTAATGAGGATGTTTAATATCTTCAGAGAAAGGGAGTTCCACTACGAGATGAGAGAGAACAAGTTCATACACTTCCACCAACGCAACAGTGTGAGAATTAATTCAAAATTACATTTCCAAATTCAGATTCGTGAGAGAGCCGTAATTACTCCAAAATCAATGCGCATTGTTGTAAGATAATGAAAATGGTCTGTTGAAGATGAAAGCCAAAGGTGCAGATTATCTCCCCAAATGGAGGGAAAACATATGAAGAAGTAAGAGGAAAATGGATCTGTAATGACCATTCTGACAGACACCGTTTGTGTTTTTAGCCAATGTAAATGTAATATGTTGTTTTGTCAATGTTCCATAACACCTCGCTTTTCACTGCTTCTAATTCAGTAAAGACCACGAGAGGTAGAAACCAATGTGACCGAGCCAATGCTGTAATAGGGCCGATTATCCAGGTGGAGGAGATGTGGTTTGGAGAGCTACCAAATTACATAACCTTAAATGCGATGATGGTTGTGCAAACGGGTTTTGATTTGTCCGACAGTCTTGCAAATTTATTAGTACATGTTATGAATCCTGCTACTGTATTATGAAACATGCCAGCAACAAGAACAGATAAAGTGGTTGTGAAAACAATAAATATCACAAAACATAAATACTTATACACCATAAATTCAGTATAATAATAACAATATTAATAATAAATTCTGATAAACACAAAACCCAAACAAATAAAGCACTTCCATTTTTCCCCTCGTTTAATATTCTGTTTTTCAATAATGGTCATAAGAGATTATTTAAAAGTCCATAAAAAACTAACTAACTAACAATAAATAAATAAAAAAGGTCACACTGTGTAATATATAATAAATTAATATGACATTTAAAATAAAAATATTACATAAAATGATAGATAAAACACATACAATATTATTTACATTATTATTTAGAAAATATTACATACATATTTTAAATTATGTTCTATGTAAAGTAATTTAAAATAATAATGGTAATAGCAATGTATATTTTATATAACATTTTATATTATATAATTTTTTATTATTATTTATATAAATATTATTTTAATATTATATTTAATTATTAAGAAGAAGAAGAATTATCATCATCACCATCATCATCATAAATTCTGGAATTTTTTTTAGAGCTTCTGAAAACCGTTCTTTTCACCCCCAACAAATACAATACTTCAATTTTTTTCTCATTTAATATCCTGTTTTTCACAAAAAAAAAAAAAAAAAAATATCATTATGAAAAT
>NW_015549624.1:1746239-1753188 GCF_001515605.1 Sinocyclocheilus anshuiensis | reverse complement strand
TGTTTCATTAAAGCTGTTCTTGCAACTGATGTCTGAGAGTGACAACTTTGATTTATTAATAATGCTTCCAGAAACTGACTAAATTTATAGTCTGCTGTCAAGAGGATTTTACATGCAAGCTGCTTTTGAGTAATATTTTATTGGAGTCACCAGTGCACTTAACTTACAAGGCATCTTAAGTATTCAAAATAAAACTTGACACTGGTTTGTTTAACAAACAAATCTGACACTTTCAAAGTGACAACCAGATGTCACAATGAAGAGATGAAACTAGGCTGAGCTCATTGAAGAAAAAACCTGTTTTTCCAAAAAAAAAAAAAAAAAAAATCTCATTATGTAAATGAAATAGGTGGCAAACACTGTTTCATGTTGACTTTCCTGCAATAATTATTTTTGAAAACCATTATAAGACCGACTTATTTGAGTTTGTACCAACATATTTTCATCTTTTAATACCATAGAAGTTCAATTCCACAAAGAAACGCTGCTGCGAGTTATCTTTCGTCACTGCTGAGCTGACTATCATCTCTAAAATGAGGAGAAATGAGAGGCATTATTTGCCTGACAGGCTTGTTATAAAGAGTAAATGAGAAAACATGTAAGCAGTCATTGCGAGGAACACCCAGACATCATAAAACGCTTTTAAATCAAGGGACCTGAAGTCAATAGGCCAAGCAGAGTATGTAGAGATGATTTTGAGGAAAAAACACACAAAGATTAGATAATAGTAGCCTAGTAATGGAAAATAATAATAGCAGAAAAAAAGGATAATGCAATGCTGATGGCAGATGCACAACAAAAGCTTCAGGCCGAACTAATTCAGAATGATTGGTTGATTAAAACACAGACTTTCACTTTCAAATAACAAATGACTGGCCACACAGATCAGCCATAACTGACAATAAATAAATAAATAAATAACAGTCACTTTATCATCACTTGTCAGGGGCAGATCAATAAGACAGTCTATAAATTTCCAACAACAACAACAAATAGTATATAGAATTTCAAATTATAGTGTGAAAGGTCAATAGGCCACAATGTGTGAAATGTAATAAATTAAACAATATTAAATTAACATTTATATTAATAATACATCAAATGTTATAAAAAATAAAAAATGTATATAATTATAATTAATATATTATAATTATATTGATGAGAATACCCTCAAATTAAAGATCAGAGTGTGCACTTTAAGCCCATATTGGTTTTGGTCAACAGCTAAAATAATAAAAAATTGTGCCTGTGTCCAAATATATATGGACCTAACTGTATATATGTGTGTGTTTATTGTATTTTTATATAACAGTTTATGTAATACTTTTAATTTAAATGTTATATTAATTTAATTTATTATATATTACACATTGTGGCCTATTGACCTAATACTATATTCATTTGAAATTATATTATTATTTATAGAATTGTATAGTATTTATAATATTATTATGAAAGCATAAATTATACAATTTCATATTATTGAATTATTTTGCATGGTATTTTAAATGATTTTCCATAGAACATAGTAAAGCATAATACAGTTCTAATATATGCAATATGTAAAGTAATATAACATTTTAAATACATTTTTGTATCATTTTGATATTTTTATATAAATATTTTATTTATATTTTATATTATATATTCTTATTTATTACAAAGCACAAACTTGTTCAGCAAAGCAGTTCATTAAAGGTTGCTTGATAGATATCTTATGATTAAATTCAAATTGTTTATAAGATTATGCTATTCAATTCTATGCTATGCAATTCTACATTGTTTAGTGGATGTGATTATTCTGTCTTTTTTTCAAGTAAGTGTTATTTATTCTCCCTGATTCCATTCCCTAAGTGAAATAACAACCGTTGTCATTATGTAGAGAAAAGCACAACAAGCAATTGTTTTCTTCCTGAGATGAACCATTTTAAAAAGAAATGTTACTGTAGCATGTCAAAGTCGATTCCTTATTGTGAAAATGAGGTGGCTAAAAACAGTCAAATGTTCGGGGGCTCTTGATGTCTTGCCATTGCTTGAAGTTTGATCTTGCTGTACAGTTTGAAGCTGGAATATAACATGGCTAGAGGCCATCATCAGTGTGTAAACACACCGTCTCCAAACCTTGTGAGAGGCATGCCAGAAACAGCTGATCAAATCAAAAAAAGATTCATAGTGCAGCATTTTCAGATGGTTGTGATGGGTCTGAAATCACAGTAATTACAGGCTGATAAGCAGAAGATTGGTGTCGGGTTATTTTAACCTGTCAATTTGTTGACGTACAAAATGTAACTTTAACATCACATTATAGGTTTAACACCTCGGACACTTAAAGGAACAGTTCAACCAAAAATGAATATGTGCTGAAAATGTAGTCACATTCAAGCCATCCAAGATGAGTTTGTTTCTTCATCAGATTTGTAGCATTCCATCACTTGCTTACCAATGAATCCTCTGGAGTGAATGGGTGCCGTCAGAATGAGAGTCCAAACAGCTGATA
Organism: Sinocyclocheilus anshuiensis; assembly: GCF_001515605.1. NCBI lineage: Eukaryota > Metazoa > Chordata > Actinopteri > Cypriniformes > Cyprinidae > Sinocyclocheilus > Sinocyclocheilus anshuiensis. Next base: position 1,750,691 of record NW_015549624.1, on the reverse strand, counting down.
AAAACATCACAATAATCCACAAGTAATCCACCAGTGATGTGGTATTAGATTTCTCCAAATCTGTTCAGATGAAGAAACAAACTCATCTAAAAAAAAAAATATAAAAAAATCTGTCTGGACATCTAACAGCTTTGTCTCAGTGGACCATTAGTGTTTTTCACCAAAACTCCATGTTGTGGCAAATTGGCCCCAAAAATGTTCTTGATCGCTTTTGGACACACTTCAATATGACACTTTAACACTAGAGCTTTTCTGGGAACTAACTTCATTTTTTCTGAGCCATTTCAGCAGTAACATTTATCCAACTGGTCATTTTTAGTGGATATATGAAGTTAGCTCCAAGTTCACGCAGGTGTAGTTCATCAAATTAACATGTTCCACTAACATTTCACATAAACGTTTCCAAATACTTATTCTATTATAATTTGAAACCTAACAAATGTCCTTTTGTAAAATGACTTGCTTGAAAAGTATGCCTAATGGCATTTAGTTTCATATTATGTTATAATTCAAAGACATTCATACTTATTTAATGTGGCATCATGAGTGTCCAAATAGGCCTACTATAGGGGTCAAAGTCTGTTGGCGTTTTCAGACTAATTTATTTGTTTAATAACACAAAGACAAATATTTCATCTCATGTATTAAACTGATACGTGATAGGCTATATAATTTAAAATACATGACTTTATTTGAGTACTTTGATTTGAGGAAAATGTAAAATACTTTTTTAAATTTGATATTAAAATACATCACTTTATTTATGTATTTTGGTTTTTAAAGACATTTTAACTAGCAATATCTGTTGATTTGATTATAAGGCACCAAATTCGGCATATTCTACAACACTAATAAAATTACGAAAATTAACCATGGTTTTACTACAAATAAAACCTCGGTTCCCTGAGATACGGGAACGAGTACTGCGTCTGCTAAGACGTTTTGGGGAAAACTCCTTTTTCTCCGAATACTGAAGCCTTTTTCAATAATGCACTGGCTGGGAGACTGCAGAGTAAGCCAACAGCTCACTGCTTTCTTAATCTACACTTTAGGACTAAAGAGTAATGCTCAACAAGCAATCTTCTCTTCAGTAGAAATTTCAGGCTGTGTCCTTGGCTTTTTTTTTTTTTTTCAATCTGAGCAGTGACAGGTGGGGAGTCACTGAGCTTTGAGGTGCACACGTTCATGTTCAATTTCAATGTTCAATTTATTTTAGAAAGCACTTTAAAACAACCTTAGTTTACCAAAGTGCTGTACACAGTTACATTGACCCAATCACACAACAGAATAGAAACGTAATTAGAAAACCACAGTCACAAAATGTACTCGGTTACTAACGTAACCTCAGTTCCCTGAGATACAGGAACGAGTACTGCGTCTTGCTAGACGCATATGGGAAAAAGCCTTTTTTCTCCTGAGCTGAAGCCTTTTTTCATTCACACAGTGAAACTGCATGACCATTGGTTCGTGCAGTGTATTAAAAATGAACCAATGGCTCGGCAGCGGAGCTGCACGAGCCTATGGCGACACAGCCCGCCAATTTGGGCGGGGCATCTGGCTATATGAGCGTGCACTTCGCCATAGGATACTCAGGTTACTTCGACTGAAGCTACGACCGAGTCATGCAGCTACATAGCATGGCCAGCAACGCAGTACTCGTTCCCGTATCTCAGGGAACCGAGGTTACGTTAGTAAACGAGTACGTTCCCTATCGATACTTCATTCGTACTGCGTCTGCTAAGACGCTTTGAGGAGCCAGTACAATCCCGCCATGCTATGTTAAGAGGAATGACCAATGCTTGAACTTGCCTTGAGCACCAAGGGCCCAGAGGGACCCACAGGAAAGCCCCACAGAAAGCGATAGGGCCAAACTCACAGAGGCAATGCCTCTTGTTGAGTGGGCTCTTACTCCCATGGGGCATTGTAGGCCCAAAGAAGAGTACGCTAGCTTGATAGCGTCAATTATCCATTTGGAAAGTCTCTGCTTCGTGACCGGAGACCCTCTGGTGCGGTCACCAAAGCATACAAAAACGAAAGAGCTATCATCTGTGCTCTGAACAGAGTCGAGAGCACTTTAGGTACATAACCATGCCTTGGCTTCAGGACGACCTTGGAGTCGTTGGGCCCAAATTCGAGGCAGGGAGGGCTCACCGAGAGCACCTGCAGATCTCCCATATGCTTTACCGATGCTAACGCCAGTAGCAGAGCGGTTTTTAGCGTCAGGGGACGAAGGTCAACAGACTGTAGCGGCTCGAAAGGAGGGCTCTTCAGAGCCCTCATCACCATGGGCAAGTCCCATGTAGTGACGGTGACAGGGCGAGGCGGGTTGAGCCTCCTAGACCTTATCAAAAAGTGAACAACTAGCTTGTTCCTGGCCACCGACTGGCCAGCTATAGGGGCATGTGAGGCTGCTATGGCTGCTACATAGACCTTAAGCGTGGAAGGGGAGTGACCCTTATCCAACAGCTCCTGCAGGAAGGACAATATCAGAGATATGTCGCAGGAAGCTGGGTCTTCGCAGCGGGTCGTGCACCAGGCGGAGAAGACCGACCACTTAAAAGTGTAGAGGCATCTCGTAGACGGAGATCTAGCTTGAGAGATTGTATTTAGTACGCTCTCGGGGAGGTTCTCAGGCTCCCATCGAGAGGCCAAAGGTGCAGAGCCCACAGCTCGGGCTGGGGGTGCCATATCGTTCTGTTCACCTGAGAGAGGAGGTCTCACGGAGTCACGGGGATGGGCCACGGGGCTGCTAGAAGCAGCTGAGACAGCTCCGAGCGCTGAGATCCTCTGCCCCGCTGCTTTTTCCTCACAGGTTCCTGGGAGGAAGAAAACGGGAGGGCGCGAGGGGCGGAGTCGCTTTCTGAAAAGAAAGCTATCCGCGAGCGCAGAGAGGAGAGACTCATATCCTCGCAATGAGATCTCGGTCTGTGCAGCTTCAGCGTGGGCAGCGCCCAAGCATGAAACGCACTCACCGTGAGCGACAGTAGCGGCGCAGCATTTGCAACAACGCCGGAAATTTGTTCAGAAAATTTGCTTTTTATAGTCGCCGGATAGCGGCAAGGGCCAGCTTGCCCTTGCCACACATATATGAGAGAAGACCACGCTGCTGCAGACGCCGAAGGCAGCTGAAGGGCGGCGAAGTCAGCCGAGCAGAGAGGGGTCTTGATCCGCTGCGAGGCTTGTTCACGGCGAAGGCTTCGAGTCTCGTAGTGTGAAGATCTTGTAGTCGTCGCTGAAGGAGAAGAAATCTGAGGATCCTATGGCGACGTGCACGCTTATATAGCCAGATGCCCCACCCAAATTGGCGGGCTGTGTCGCCGAGCTCCGCTGCTGAGCCATTGGTTCGTTTTTAATACACTGCATGAACCAATGGCCGTGCAGTTACACTATGTTATTGAAAAAGTCTTCAGTATTTGGAGAAAAAGGAGTTTTCCCCAAAGTGTCTTAGCAGACGCAGTACGAGTGAAGTATCGAGAGGGAACCATGGTTAATTTTCGCAAGGTGTTTGGACTGCAAGCGAGAACCAATTGCGTTTGAGCTACGTAACTCACCTTTGCGCCAAATTTAAATTTGCACATGCGTGAACAAAATTAGACGCTGTGGCAGAATATTAGATTTGTTTTATAAGTAAACAATGACTTAAAGGTCGAGTTCTTCCATTTCCTACGTCTTGGAATTCATACCACTGGTATGGATTATATTTTTTATTTTTTTACGTTTTTTTGACAGTCCGTTCGCCTTCACTTTCTTCGTTTGGACTAAAGGGTCAAACGGGTTTGGAACGACATACAGGTGAGTAAATGCTGACAGAACTGTAACTTTTATTTCTTTAAACAGTTATGCTGTTTCACTAGGGTGACCATATTTTCCCAGGACGCTTTCTGGCCAAGATTTGTTTTGGCCCGTTTTCCTGTTTTCTTGCTTGCTGAAGGTAAAGATCGAAAAGTAGTTTGACCAATAACATGCAAGCATTGTACATAATGGACCAATCATGGCGTGTGAGAAGGTGGGATCTATGGTCAAAGCGATGCAATTACGCGTACATATTAGGTGTGTTCGACTTAAAAGCAGTGCGGCTCAGACCGATCAGTGTTTGACATCAAAGTACATCGAGAGCGTTTCGAAAGCATAACCGTCTGTATGGCACTTTGATGTCATACACCGATCGGTCTGCACACGCAAACAAAGCCAAAACCTAGATATTTTAGGCAATATAGAAATCCTGGCCAGGACGCGTCCTGGGAAAATGGCACGTATGGTCACCCTAGTTTCACATATATGAGTTTGACAGTTTTCTGCGTGCAAGCTGTTGCAGCCTTAAATTCCGTTTTGACCTTTCAGCTAAACGTAACCTCGACGTAATCGCGCACGCAGTGATCTTGACTTGTTTAGCGTTGGTGATCCAAGTTGCGAGAGCATGCCAAAGTCCACGTGCAGTGCTCTAAGGGGGCG
>NW_015549624.1:1717744-1745923 GCF_001515605.1 Sinocyclocheilus anshuiensis | reverse complement strand
CTGACCACGTGCGGCAGGCGTGCTGTTTACAATGCCGCCTGGAGAACTTGCATCTACTGCGACACCAAACCAAATATTTCATTAATAAGCGCCCCTCAAGTTTGGCATTGTTTAGTATCAAAACACGCCCTTAACATGCTGCTATAAAACTTTGCTTTCCCTGGAGGCGAAGGGTGCTGAGGCTTTGATCAACCGCTGAAGTCAGAGCTCAGACCAACTTAATCTACTAAGCTCTTGCACTGATTAAACACAACCAGAGCGACACTTCACTTATTCAGTCAGTGTGCATAAGCTATATTTGTGGCTAGATGCAAGATACTGTTTACACAGTAAGTGGTTTAACTTGAACTTAAAAAGGGTATGAAAGTTTCCAATGTGCACTGTTTTCATATCAACACATTATGTGCGTTCTATTTGGGGAATTTTGTTAAAAATATGCTATGTGCCCATATATATGCTATATATATATATATATATATATATATATATATATATATATATTTCTGTAAGAAGTATTTGACTGGGTACAATATCAGCTCTCATATGCACTTTTTGCCACGGCTCATAAACCAAACATGTAGGTGCAGGGATTCTAAAAACATATATCATAGGATCCTGTCAGGATCGTCTAATTTCAGCAGTTTGTGCCCGTCTAGATGACGCATTCTGTGTTTTAAAGCGGAAAATGTGCGGCTGTGTCATTAGAAGACGGGCAAAGACATGAAAGTGCCAGTGTTAATAGGTCTCACACACATCCATTCATCGGCTATTGACAGTGTGTCCCTGTTGAGCGGCTGCACTAGATCTTCTCTCTAGCGCTGCCGGTGGACACTCAATCCTACACACCCACCTCTGTCTACACTCGCCTGTTCAACATTTCTTACTTCTGCTAGAAAAATACATAGCTTAGCTACAGCAGAGCTCTGAATCGCATCGTGATACACCAGCAGCAATAGCTCCAAAAGAAAGCACAACATGGAGTCCCCTCCAGATCCAGCGAGCGACCCGGTCAACGGTGTCTCAGAGCCGGTTACCCCGGTCAGGGAAACCCCGGTAAAGGGTATGAAAGTTTCCAATGTGCACTGTTTTCATATCAACACATTATGTGCGTTCTATTTGGGGAATTTTGTTAAAAATATGCATCAGAATCATAAAATAAATATATTACCAATAAGGGAAAACACAAAGTAAAGAATAATAAAGAGAGAATTAGAATATTTTGAACGTTTCTGGATGTTTTATTAATGGCTAATGCTTTACATCTCAAATACGTGAAGAATGACTTAAAATTGGTATAGAAATAAAATGCAATTTATAAAATGATGTTCATCACCATTGAAATGATAATTTATAGAGTAACCAAACATAAGGTGAAAAAAATTGCTGCACACATAGATCTAGGCTATGCCCATATGTATGCTACCGGTCAACGGTGTCTCAGAGCCGGTTACCCCGGTCAGGGAAACCCCGGTAAACCTGGAGACCCTCCGCAAAGCTGAGCACCAAGCCCCGGTGCGCCGGCAGAGCTGCTCCAGCACCAACAGAGGTGAGAGACAGTGATTCTTTGGAATCGATACGACATTGATTCTCCGTAGTATTGATGAGCAAAACTTCAAAGTGAATTCATTTTAACTTAAATGGCGCGCGCGGCGCGTCAAAATCATTCCAGTGCGTTTGGTTCACCGGAAAAGCGCGTGGTGAATAGGAATAAACGGTATTTGTGAAATATATAGGAATTAGGATGCTTTTAGAGTTGATGTGCTCGTATAACCGAATAATCCTGCTATTGTTGTTGGATATATGACAGCACTGACACTGAAGACTAAAAAATAAACAGACGCGTTTATTAAAAAATTCTAAATTTGACAATATGAAAGTTAATTTCTGATTTAAAAGTGGTGTGACATAGTATATATATATATAGTTATATACACACACATAGAAAGATATCAGAATGTTATAATGTGTAGGCTATTAGCTACACACAAGGCGAATTTATGTGGACTGTAGGCTATTTTAAAATGATAAAATTCACGACACGTGTAATGTGTTTTTATTTTGATATATGCTTATTATATTCTTAAATTTAATCAATTAGTTGTCAGCATGCTTTTACTTGATCTTTGCACTTGTTTGGATGCTAGCCTAGTTGGACGCGTTTACACACCAATTTCGCATATATGAAATATATTGAAAGGCATTTGGACTTCCCGCAATGCTTTAATGTCTAATTTTAATTGAGATTTGTCTTAATATGAGTGTTTTACAGTACAGACAGTAGGTTTTTTTAGCCACTCCCCCTTCGGTGTCTGCATTCAACTCATCCAAGTTCAGTGCAAAATGTATCTGCGATTATAGGCTACAGACATAAAGTGAACAAGTGACACGACACTGTATAAAGTAACGTTGGATGTCTGTTCAGGTTGTTGTGTGTCGCGCTGAAGGGTATATTTAGAGGCTGATATGGTGAATGTGGAATGTAAGCTGGTTATGTAACAAGTTTTGCCATAAACAGAGCAGGGCAAATCATTCGATATCTGTAATGCCGGAGTCTGGGGTTCAGAGTGTGTTTTGTATGATCACACAGTGGCGAATATGTGTAATACTATTCATATATAAAACAAAATTGTATATAAAATCGGGACTTGAACTCTGTTCCATTCGCTTTCAAAACGAAAATATTAGCGCTGGACTGTGAAGTCAGCCGCGCTTGTGTTTGGTTCTTGAGTTGTCTGTCGCCAATCAAAGAATAAGGAGAATTACATTGAATAGCGAAAATGAATTTTACGGAGCTATAATAGATCTCTCCTGCTCTCTAGCCGTTGTTTCACTTTTGTTGCTTGGCACTTTCCCAGCACTGTGCAGTTATGTAATAGCAGTCAGTAGAGGCAGGTATAGGGAGGCACTGTCCGGATGGGAGTTTTTAGGCAAGTCTATGCCATTTTTTTTTTTAAAGAAGGAGATTGACTTTGAGACATTCCTAACCTGCTGACCTATATTCACCTCCGCCCTTTACAGCGGGACTAAAGTGTATCTGGAAGGGAAAGACAAAAGAAAGAACGCCTCAGTCCTGTTATGTAACCCTTGTGTGAATGGGCGATGAGAAACAAAGTATTCAGCGGGACTGTTCTCTACGGCTGTGTTAGAAATCCACTTTGCTTTCGCAAGACTTGTGTAACAAGCACACCAGCAGAGTCAATAGACCTGTGCTGTCATGATGTCAATTATAGGCTGTTTAGAATGGCTGGGTTTGATTTATGACTAAAATAATTGATGTCAGAGAGATTTGGTCCTATGGCATAAATGATACACACTCATACCTTAAATCTGAATTCTGAAGCATTTATGTTAGTTGCTGTAGAAGCAATATATCATTCTGATTCATCAAGGACACTCAGTCGCATCCTTTAGGTAGTTGTAATCCTTGTTTAGCCCTGTTTGCAGCTTGCTTAAAAAAATCCTTTAGAACTCATGTTTGATTATGTAAGATTCAAGTTAGAGAAGGAATGCTATTCAAGTAATGTTAACCAGACACCTTAATTGACTCGTAAATCAAAATCCACCATAAAGTCAAACCCATAAAATGTATACCAAGTATACCAAACAACTAGTGATAAAGATGGTAGTTGCCTATTAGAGTGGTAAAAGTTTAGAAAAGTTGAAATTATGATATGCAGAACATAATATTATTATTAATAGAAATTAAACTTTATTAAAAATTACAAATTCAAAATGTTCTACATATAAAGGTCAAAATGTTATTTAATTATTTATCACAGTTCTTTTAACAAAATACATTTTAGCTGTTTTTTTTTCAATAGGGTATAGGGCTGCATGAATATGACAAATCCAAATAAAAAAATTACATGCAATCGCAATTATTAATTTTACGTAATAGAATTGCCATTGAAATACTTTTGTGCAAGACGATCTGAAAACTGTTTTTGAATTTATTTATTGCTGTTTTAATCAAGACAGTGACTAAACTGTGTCAACATAAGTTCAATGAAACATGAGGTAAAAATCACTTATGTATTTTTTTATTTTACTTATTCATTAACAAATAAAATGTACTTGGTGACACAAAAGTGTACATGGTGCACATTTTTTGATATTAGATCTGGGACTTTTGGACTCAAGTTTCATTGAACTTGTGATTTGCTGTGCAGATGATACTTTATTCTCAATTTGAATGAACTCCGTAATAATTATTTACAATTTTTAGCACAGACAGAACTTTTTCCTGTTTGTTGGATAAACAGTCAACTTGACTTTGACCCTTTTAGCAGCAGAACTACTTTGCCAAGGCTATAGATTTATTTAAACATCTTTGATTGGCTGTAGTATTCATGTGTGCAACTCTGATTGGTTACGATGCTCAACTGGTGCAAAAAAAACCTCATAGATGCATGACGCAACATACATGTAAATTAGGGGTGGAACGGGTCAACTTACTCACGGTTCGGTTTGTGTCACGGTTTTAGAGTCACGGCTTCGGTACGGTTCGGTATGTGCTATGTTTAGGCAAAAACTATACTGTCAAATAAAAATAAAGAAAATAAGAATAATCTATCTAACTACAAGCGACAACACAAATAAATACAGTAGTGTAAAGATACAAATAAAATAAAATAAGTGATTTTCAGTTTTTTTTAGGTAGGTCTAACATTAGTTTTTAGGTACAGAAATTGAATAAAGTAATGAAATGTAAAACAGCACTGCATATTTGACTGTATAAATTAAAGACTAATCTTTATTAAAGTTACAAAAGCTATTCAGTCAAGAGCAGTGAGTGATTTCCTTGTTGTTGCTGTTTGATTAATATTAAGAAAGTGCTGTCACTTTAAGAGAATGCACTGATCCAGTGCACTGATACAGTACGTTCAGCCGGCTATGTCTGCTATAGGATACTTACCAAGACGGGCATTTTGACATAATTTTTGTGTGAATTTGTCCATTTAAACACAATACTTCAGAGAGAGCTTAATATTTGCGCACGTTCTGAGGCGCGGGTTTGCGCACTTTGGATGAGCGCACGCACAAATCTTCTCACTGCGCGTGCAAGCTCACATCCTCTTGCTCTTAAATGTTTAAACTGGCAAAGCTTAAATGAGTTTAGCTTAAATCCAAATGATTTAACAAAGTAAAAAATCAGCAAACTTTTACTTAAAAATTTTTTTTTTTACATTTACTTTAATTGAATCATGTATCTATCTTATTTCAGACACTTTCATTTTTGTGAAAAAATGGGTGGGTGGCGGGGTTGTGTTTGCGGAACGATATATGTTAAAAGCACACGTCCAGTTTTGTGTGAGTGAAGGAAATCCACTTGGGAGTGGAGAGATTCGTCCTCGCACACATGGATCGCGTAACATTATGCGCTCTCGACATTGTCATTAAGATCACACTATAGAAACCGCCTAAAATTAGAAATTTACTAAAAACAAGCCTATGGCAAGACATCTGGTAGGGGGGGGCACCTGGGGTGGCCAGCCAAATTTCAGGGGGGGCCGGTGCCACCCCTGGCCACCACGTAGACACGCCCCTGGCAAGCACACAAATGCTTAAATCATTTAGTGTGCTATTACTACATTTGGCTTCCTCCAGTGCTCAAGGAGGGAGTTTGAAAACAGTCTGTTTTTGGCTATGGAGGTTCAGGCTTTTTTTGATCTTATGAAGGTCTTTTGCTTTCATTATACTTGTATAATCTGACATGGAAGTGAAACTGGATGTTTGATTGTTAAAAAGGTGTAGAGCAAGATTTGGGTTTCTTAAAGGGATAGTTCACCCAAAAATGAAAGTTCTAAAAATGAAAATTCTGTCATTAATTACTCACCCTCATGTCGTTCCAAACCTGTAATCGTTCATCTTCAGAACACAAATTAAGATATTTTGGATGAAATCCAAGAGCTCTCTGACCCTCTCATAGACAGCAACACAACTGACACGTTCAAGGCCCAGAAAGTTAGTAAAGACATCGTTAAAGTAGTCCATAGGGCCTTTCGCACCTCTTTAGTTCCAGAACTAAATGTAGAGTACTAAAGTACTGGGACGATTTTGCGCGAACTATTTCCCAGTACCAGGCGTTTTCGTACGCGTTTGGCCAATCAATGTCTACTTACATCACGATTAGTACCAGTTGTGCTGGTTAGACCCTGCTCCGGAGTAGGAGCTAATTTGCTTCTCGAAAAAGGCAGTCTGGTACTAAAATCGCACCCAGTTCCGGCGGTGCGAAAACGCCAAAAAGTGGGTAGTTCCACAATTAGTTCTGGTACTATGAAAAGGTTCCCGCAGTGCGAAAGGCCCTCATGTGACATCAGTGGTTCAACCGTAATTTTATGAAGATACGAGAATCATTTTTGTGCTCACAGAAAGCAAAAATAATGACTTTATTAAACCATTTCTTCTCTTCCGTGTCAGTCGACGCACGTTCACGAGAGTACCACGACGCAATTCCAAAGAATTTAGCTCTTTTCCATATAACGAGAGTTTAGTGACTTATCTGTTAAGCCCCAAATAGGACAAAACACCATACAAGTTCTTTAAAAGATGTCAATCTGAGTAGACGACTTATATAGCACACATGATATATTTGTATGAAAATAAAATGTAAAATCTGAACAAGGATGCAGATAGCATTTCAAAGCTTTGATAGAGGGGAACTTTCATTTTCATGTAATGCAGCTGGAATATCATGTGACACTGAAGACTGGAGTAATGATGCAGAAAATTCAGCTTTGCATCACAGAAAAAAAATGCATTTAAAAATGTATTCAAACGGAAAACTGTTATTTTAAATTGTAATAATATTTTTACTGTATTTTTTTATCAAATGAATACACCTTGGTGAGCAAGAGACTTCTTCCAAAAACATTAAAAAAGTCTCGATGATTCCAAACTTTTGACTGGCAGTGTAATGACAAAATGTTCTGTTGTTTTTTTTTTTTTTTATCTTGGAAGAAAACTTCTTCTTAGATCGTTCAGACTGGAGTAACTCCAAACAAAGCTCTGCCTTCCAACCTTTTGCCTCATGCACACCTCCACAATTACACGTGCGCGCAGGAATCTGAGGCTTTGCATCAATCACGTTGAGTAGATTTACAGTGTCATGAGCTTGTTTTAATGGGCTCCTTCCAGTTAACTCTCAGGCACAGCCGAGGTTTGTTTAGACTCGGGTTTGTTGGCGTTGCGGATGCACATGTGCGGAGCAGCGCCTTAACTTAATTTCTCCTTTATTGGAAGACAGCGGAATGACTGTGGGGTCTGCCATCTGTGAAGGACTAGACTATAATTACTTATTAGTTGGCATGGCAGACAACAATATTTTGCTTGCTCCCAGCCTCGGTGTCAGAGTGTGATGGTGAAATCTGTCACCTGGCGGTGTGCTGATTGACTCTTTCCAGCAGGGGGGATATTTTAGCGGCTGAATGAGACCAGCTGAGCACTTTTATTCAAACCCCGCAATTAGCCTAACAGATATTGTGCAGTGACACCGGTGTTTAACGTCCCAGCGCCCGATGTGCTCTGGCTTAACCTGTTCACTTTAACACATTCAACATTATCCCACCCTGTCTGGAGTTTAAAGGAATGGTTCACCCATAAATGTTGTTCTCATTTTGAGGGACCTCTTGTTTTAATTTAGTTATGTACTTATTTACATATTTATTTTTAAAAAATACAGCCAAATATGTTTATGTGAAAACATTTAGAAAGCAACATGTTTGCAAAATTAAATAACTGATGTTGTTGTTGTTAATAATAATAATAACAACAACAACAATAAATGTCCAATACATATTAAATATTTGAAAAAATGAAATATTTGTAATACATCTTATGAAAAATTAGTGCTGTCAAATCAATTAATTGCGATTAATCGCATCCAAAATAAAAGTTTGTGTATACATAATATGTGTGTGTACTGTGTATATTTATATGTATATACACACACACACACACACACACACACACACACACAATATTTACATGCTCGTATTAATATTTATATGATTTATATTATACATAAATACAAATATATTACATATATTTCTTTAATATATACTGTATGTGTGTGTATTTATATATACATATAAATATGCACAGTACACAGACATTATGTAAACACAAAGTTTTATTTTGGATGCGATTAATCACGATTAATCGATTTGACAGCTTTAAAAAACCAGTTTATTCAACTTATCATAAAGAATGTACTTTGTAAATATTATTTTTTTCTTAATTTGCTCTCTTTAAGTTGACAAATCAATTCAGTTATTATTTTTTAAAATTCAGTTATTATTTAATGATTTGCTGGTCACTCTTGATTTTCACTCTCACTGATTGAAATTTTATTTTATTTTTTTTAAAGAATTGTAGTTTTTGGGTAAACTGTTTTTTAATATTTGCATTTTGACATAATTTGCTTAACCGTTAAGCACATTTCCGCCAAAACATTTTCATTACCATAATAATAAATTTTATTTTTACCACTATTCCTTTTTGTTGTTACTGTCAAAGTTTCTTATTAAATTCTTGTTACTGTAATACAGTATTTCTGTATTACACGTGTGAATTAAAGACATTATTATAAATCACAGTGATAAATATTTAAAAGTTAATTAAACAAAAAATGTTTTATGGTTATTTATTTATTTATTTATTTATTTATTTATTCATTTATTTAATGGTAATGAGAAATCATGTTTAAAGGCTTTTCACAATAAATATTGTTCCAAAACGGTAAGTAAAAAATTATACATTTTTAACTTTTACTTTTTTTTTTTTTTGCAAAAATATACATGAAATCGCAAAAAAAGTTTTTTGGAAGTTTTCTGTGCATCCTCTTGCACATTTTAATTTGATCTATTTATCTATTTATTTATTTATTTATTTATTACTTTCATTATATGAAAATGAAATACATTAAAGGTACATATTAGTACATAAAGTGTGAATATTATAATATTACTGTTTTGTTGCACAGGTTTGAACAACATTAGAGTGAGTTAACAATGACAGGATTTTCACTTTTGGATGAACTATTCCTTTAACAAGTTGGCTTGCTTCAGTCTGGATACAGATATGCAATAACATGCTGCTTTTAATGGAGCAGACACCTCTTAATGTTAGTCTGGCCGTGGCAGTTGTTTTTGTTGGCTGGTCAGCAACACGCTGCTGAAAACCCCAGCATGGTACGGGCTCCAGTCACTGGCCCTGGTCTGTGGACTGTTAACGCTGCAGCCAGCGCTGTTTTACAGCGAGCGGCAGAGTATGTTTACCCAGCGATGACAGAAGACGGATGGGCCGTAGAGGAGTGGAGGCCTCTAAACAAGGTTTCTGTACCAAAAAACTCTCCTGAAGCCCAGCGCTTCTGCAGCTTTATCTGACAGCCATACTTCCAGGAGCCGCTGACATTCTCAAATAGCAGGGATTAGGAGGAGGAGGAACTCGCCCTTTTGTGCTTTTCTGGAAGCAGTTGCATTCACTAATCTTGATCTGAAGTATGGAAAATGGCCATTGTGTGACAAAGCGTTGGTTCTCTCAAAAATGGACACTTTGTCATCATTTACTCATCTTTCCAAAGCCATATGAGTTTGTTTCTTTTTTTTTTATTTTAGTAATGCACTGGTCAGTGATTGTCATGCTGTTACGATGAATGGGTACAGAAACATTCAAGCTTCAAAAGGATGCTTCCAAAAAAATAAAAATAAAAAACCCAAAACAAAACTTAAAAAACAAAATGTTTATTGCATGCTTTCAGAACGGCCCAGAGAACCTCAGGGGTCCACGAGGAGGAAACCTACGAGAAAAAAAGAGAAAGAAAATATATGTATATTTTCCCCAAAGTATATTTTTATGGCTGTCAAAGTTAAGGTCCATGTAAATAAAATATTATTACTAAATATATTAAATGTGCTTGATGAACAATATGTACTGTGAAAAGATCGTTAAAAATAACTACACTGAAAAAAAACATTAAAAAAATTGAATTCTAGTAAAAGAAAGTAAATTTCATAAATAATTATGGAACGGCAAGTAACACATTGAATTAAACATGAAATTTTGAAATGACAGGACTGAAATAATATTTTCTTGTAAAATATATTCCAATAACCTTTGTTTTATTTATATTTTAACTTAAAATATTCTTCTACAGTGTAATTTCTCATTACCACAATGAAAAAAGAAATACTGTTATGCCACAAAACTGATTATTTATTTATTCAAATTGTAAATATTCTGTCAAGGAATAGTTCAACCAAAATTAGTTAGATTTCAGTTAGTTTATTTAAAAGTATTTCATAAAATTAGTTTATTTTATAAAGTTATTTAATTACTTTTATGATTCTTATACATTTTTTTTTAAGCTTGAATATTTCTGTGCTCATTTATTGTAATTGCATGAAAAAGTGACCAGTGCATTATTCAAATAAATGAGCTAAATAGTAAACTTAATCAAAGTAAATCTTTTGTGATACAATTAATAAATTAAGTTTAATTAAAATTAAGTGACATAATAATGATTGCGAAATTAATCACAAAGATAAATGTTTACCATTTGAATTCATTTTTTGCATTACAGTAATTAGTTTTTCATTGTAATGAAAAATGAGCGAAAAATCTGCTAAATTTTCTTAAATACGGCTTTAAGCAAAAATATTGTAATACATTCTTCCTTTGATTTTTGTATATATATGACCCAGACATTTCTTGAGATTTCTAAGAGTCATCCAAAATTTTTGGCTAGTCTCAGATTAGCTGAAAACACCAACTTGGTTGCGCAAAGCCAAGTTGTTTTGTGATGCCAGGCGAAAGCCAGGCCAATATCCTGGAGTGAAGAACTCAAAATGAGGATCACTGTTTGGCAGCCTTCCTCCTGACATAATGATGCCTCCCTCCCCTTCTTGTTTTTGATCATCAGAGGTGTGATGTATCACACCATGCTATGGTTTAAGACGGGTGTTTGTACGATGTGTTTGCTCAAAGGTTAAGCTGTGTCATTTAACGTATTTCGTGTGTGATCTACCATAAACAATCAGTTAACTTTCCAAAGCGCCTTTCCTCCAAAGAGACGTCAAATTCTTGCTAAGTGCTCTACTGGTTTAAGAGACTGATCACTGATGCGGTTTATATTAGATAAACAGGGCAGAACAACACATTGAAGCTGGGAACGATCAATATCTCTTAGAAGCCCTGAAACCGGTCTCAGCGTTTTCACGTGAAATTATTGCTGTTCACCACAACTCAAATTCCACTAGAGTCTGACTAGTCAGACATTATAAAATCACCTTTGGAGTAAAGATATCGTGAATCTGTAGATATCACGAGACTTTCAGTTGTAGTGTCATGTGTAAATTTGAAAGAAGCCTAATGCTTAATCATATCAATAGCTTTTTTTATAAAAGGGAAGTCAAGATGAAAACTACAGATGATATGGAGTTGGTACATGAGTTTTTGTATTATGCCACACATTTCATCTTTGGTCCTGCAAATGCACTTCAGTGACATTTGATTCAATATAACGTGTTGGCATTGTGATTTGAAATGCAAGAACGACAAATTTGTGTAAATAGTTTGCAAAGCCAATCTTGCATAAGTTGCTGTATATTAAAAAAAAGCGGTTTAATACAGGTTTTCTGAATAGTTTTACTTCATGCAAAAATGTAGGATTGGGTTTTGCTCATTGAATGCGACATTTTATGTAAGAATGGTTTTATCAGTGATTTTAGACATTGAATTGATTGACAATTTTTTGAATGCTTTAGTTGTTGAATTGATCAACAATTTACACAAAAGTGCTTTATGAATAGTTATACTCATTGAATTGATCGTAACAATTTACGTTTTCAATGGTTTTACAAAATTGTAAAGTAAATTTGAGAATTGTGTAGTTTTACGCAAGTTTACGTAAGTATATTTTTACGTGTTGAATTGTTTAACAACTCCAATAGTTTCATGAATAATTTCAGCTGTTGAATTGTGATTTACATAAAATGGTTTCATGAGCATTTGTACTCATTGTTTTGAAAAAAATTATGCAAGAATAGTTCCATAGTTTTAGTTTAATTGATTGCGACAATTTATGTAAGTTTACAAATTGTTTGTTGATTGTGACTGAAAAATTTGCAATGATTTACACCAAATTCATTTTAATATGAAAACATAAGCAAAATGTATGAATGATTTACTTACATATTTTTGCTTTCATTCATTAATTGAAGCCCAATGATTGTTTTTAATGGCAGAACACATCAATGACAACATCAGGTCATTTTTGGATAACAGCTTTTAAATTGAATCGTGATTTACATAAAATTGGTTTCATGAACCTTTGAAGTGATTTGGGAAAAAAATATGCATGGTACAAAACTAATACTAATAGTTTAAGTTGTTTAATTCATTGCCAATTTACAAGTGGTTTTACATTTTAGTTGGAATATTTGAATTAATTGTGATGGTTTGTACGTTATACGAATGGTTTGAATGTTTTTAACACCTTTACGTAAGAATAGATTTATGAATGATAAATCTACTTTTTTTTTTTAAGATTTATTATAAATGTACATTTATAAATGTAAGATTTATTTACTTACATTTGTTTGCTCATGTTTCATTCATTAATGGGGCCCAGTGGTTGTTTTATGGCTGAACGTATATTAATGACAACATTAGGTAATTTTTGAATAGCAGTTTTTAAATTATGCCATAAAGGATAATAAAACCTTCTATTGAACCAAACATGCATGTGATTCTTTGATTTTCCTGTCAATCTACTTTGTAGCAAAACCTTTAAGTTTTTGTATGCAACAACATTCATTTCATTCCAGTTGAAGTTCTCATGCTTTTCAGGAAAGTAGGTCTTGAAAAGTTGAAAAGTTTGCAGATGGTGCGAGAAACATTTGGCAAGTGTTTCAAATAATGTAAGTACTACCCAAGGTAGCTTAAATCTTACGATTCTAAACTGCATTTGAAGTTTACTAGAAGTAAGAAGTGTCCCACATCTCCTATATTGATATTTCATGGATAATTAATGTGGCGGTGTCCAAATTAGACAAAGTTTACCCTCTTTGAACTAAAAGTTTTGCTCTGATGGGAGAGCTTATTTTGGAGTTAAAGCCACCAGTGGCCAAACTGGGGCTGGCAAATCTGCCCTCCGCTGGTGACAAGAACCAGATTTTCTCCAGCGGCGGGGGACGTCTCAGATCTACGTCCCATTTACAGAAGTTAATATCTGAGATAGACAGTTTAAATAGTAATGAATTAATGCACTCCAGATGCATTATGGGAAGCCTTTAAAGAGATCTAAATTTACTATTGTGGGTTGGGGCTGTGACCTAACTAGGCCTGTGGTGTAGTGGGGACATGACGCTGAGGGGCAGGGTCTGAAAATGGGCCTCTACTTTGGGGCTTCATGGGAGACCTAGGGGATGACCAAGGTGGACAGGATTTCTCAGTGGGATTTCTGTAGGCCCAAACAACTCATGATAATGAACATAAAGTGCTGCAATCTGTTTTTAATGTCAAAATAATGCAAAACATTAACTTGAAAGCATCCAAAAAGAAAAACATAGTCAATCTCACCTTAGAGTATGCATAGAGATCATATTGGTTTGTGACATCTGATTATTTCAAACAATTCAAACAATTGCTAGCTGTTGTAAAGAGAATTATTCATAAATAGTTTTATGAATTATCTATTTGTAAGTATTGCTGTTTGCCCAAGATCTTGAAAAACTTTGCCAGAAATGTAAAAATTTTGAGGAAATGTCAATTGAAATCGAAGTTAGTTTCATTTTGTTTTTGTCTTTGAGTGATGTATAAATAGATTTTCGAACTGTTTTATAGTAGTTGATTGATTTTATAGTCTTAGTTTAATTGATTTGTGACAGTTTTAATTTATGCAAGAATGGTTTTATTAGTGGTTTTAGACACTGAATTTGATAATTTTATGATTGTTTTGATTGTTGAATTGATTGACAATTTAATTTTTTTTTCACAAATAGTTGTACTCATTGAATTGATTATAACAAGTTATGTAAGAATGGTTTTAGCTATGGTTTTAAAAATAAATATAAAATGTAAATTTTTCTGAATAGTTTAGTTGATTGACTGATAGTTTAGTTTAATTCATTGCGACAATTTACGTGAGTTTGCAGGTTTACGAAAGTATGTTTTTATTGTTAAATTGAATATTAATGGTTTCAGTTGTTGAATTGTAATTTACATAAAAATGGTTTCGTGAATGTTTTTAGTCACCGATTTGAAAAATTGATGCAAGAATAGTTATGAATAGTTCCCGTTGTTGAATTCATTGTCAGAAACACTGAAAACATCTTTTAAATTGGCATTTTATGTAAGAATGTGGTTTAAAACCATTATTGAATGGTAGGAGTATGCTTTGAGTTTTTGACATTTGATTAACTTGCTGCCGTAAAAGTGCAATGTCTAGCATCTAGCAATGCTTGAACTTGGGCACGAATGTAAAAATTAAGAGGCAAATATGATAGAAAGTGAATTAACAGTTTCTTTCTTTTAGAGGTTAGGACTTTGAGCTTAAGCCAAACTTAAAATGAGCCAAATTCTGTGTAGACATCAAGAAAATGCTTTGTTTCCATTTAGTCTTACTCTTCTTTTGTAATGTACAAAGAAGTTGCGTAATATCTGCTTTTCATCTTAAAATGTTCCCTTACAGGATGTGTTTACCATGCTTATAAAAGCAAGTATGGAGAGGCAGGAGGGACTGAACTTGGCTTGATGTTTTCAGTGCATGTATTTGCCATTGAAGACAAGACGTCTGGCTTGTAATTCACGTATGTGTGTGTGCGGCTTACTCTTTTTTTTTTTTTCATAGTATCTCTTTGTCTCATAAATTACACAAACACCTATTCTTCACTCGCTCGTATCAAATTTAATTTTTAGGTCTTACAGCCCCAGACGTGTTTCATGCATGTAATTTTCATTTATTTAGCCATTTCGGCGTATAATTGATTTTGACTCGTTTTAACACGCGTTCAGATGACTAAGTTAAGTGACTGCTCATCCTTCCCCTGTTAAAACAATTTCGGGTTCCCTAACAAATAAAAATTGGGCTGAACAAAAAGATAAGCCGTGTTTTGAATTAGTGTCACTCAATGTACTTGATTATTCATATATGATTAAGAAGCGGCGCCTAATCCAGTAAATAGAGTTAAAAAGAGACAGAAATTCTGTCCCTTCAGGTGCGGCAAGCTCTTAATCAAATTATCCTCACATCCGGGCATGTCGTATTCTTCAAACACCCCCGGTGACTTCTCAATGCAGATTATAATCAGCTCCTATTTTCAGTCTTTGATTAAAATCGTGCAGGCTTGGACAGACTCGGTTCTTCCTGTGACGATTCAGCCAGCTAATTATTAATATCAGAGACCCACTCTCCAGTTTTTTTTTCACCAATTACAGTGAACCAGTGGACCAGAGTGGTTAAACAATGCCCATAACTATTAATCATGTTGAGTCATATTGGATGCGAATCCATTAGTTCATTCTTATTTAAATGTCTTACAGTGGTTGGGAGGGGACAAGGTTTCGCCGAGGACTTGGTTTGTCCTTCCTGACCTTCAACTTAACTCTCTCAGGCTGAGATTTCACCATTTATTCTACCATTATCCTTTTAGGTACTTATTAAATTATGTTAAATTAAGCCATGTGCACTTCTGTTCATTTATCAGTTTAATTTGAATAATTAAGGGTTGTCATGATGCCAAAATCTCAGTCCGCAATACCAGGACTTCCACGATTCTTGATACCAAATTTGGTGCTATACATAAAAAGCTTGTGTGATATTGAGGATGCTCAAATGTTCATTTTTTTTATATTTTAAAGTTGAATTTGTTAAAATGTATGTTTAAAAAAAAAAATCCAGTAACATCGAATTAAGCAGATTGTCAATTAAACTGTCAAGTCATTATAAGCCATAGGATGAAAAAAAATCAAATTTAGAGATAAACATAAAAAATGAATTATCTGATCATTCCTAATTTTTTGAATAGACACACATTAATATATTTGTCATAGCTGGCTCATGTACTCAATTAAGTAATAAGTACTTTGTACAGTAATACTGTAGAAAGACCGGCTTTGTTGTATTTATTTATTTATTGAATGATTGTAGTATTAATATCAGTGTTAAAAGTAACTACTTTTTACGTGCTTAATATAAACAATGTTTTGTATTTTTTAAGCCATTTACACTGACAGCTCAACATTGGGTTTCTTTTCTCTGCTGAACACAAAAGAAGATATTTTGAAGAATGTGTGTAACCAAACAGTTAATGGTCCCTATTGAATTCCATAGTATTTTTTTCCATACTATGGAAGTCAAAGGCTACCAGCAACTGTTTGGTTACACACATTCTTCAAAATATCTTCTTTTGTGTTTAACAGAGGAAAGAAACTCATTCAGGTTTGGAGCAACTTGAGGGTGATTTTTCATTTTTGGGTGAACTGTCCCTTTAGGTGTGTAATTTAGAAGTATTGTTTTCATTCACTTAATGATGTAACACATAATCTAACAGTGGACTAAAAGACTGTTGCTTTGGTTCTGAGCACTTTCATTTTACCCATGCTGTATTTGGCCTCTGAGTAATTCTGATTTACAGTGTCCGCGAGACTGTTGGAAACTTTGGATTGTTAACTTGTGACCCAGTCTTTTTTCATGTGATGTCATAAACAGAAGATGAGATTTCTCTTTTACGTAATGAATAGTTCATCTCAGCTTGTGGATGTGTGGAATTGATGGAGCAGTGATGGAGAACGACATTTCCACTGGACTCTGGCAGTGATGGAGAACAGGGCTCTCCCGCTGTCATGTTTGCTGCACCAATCACGTCCCTCCATCTTCAGGCCAAAGTTTATCAGCCTTATCGATCAGTGTTTTACCACTTTATTTTCCTAATGTGGTGCCCGGGATGCAATAATTAACCCCATGTCAGGTTATTAAAACCCTATTTTTACGTGGCAGACAGAAATAGACATACAGAAATGGGAAGATGGAAGCCATCAGTTAATCAAGGATTTTGAAATGTGAAATTATTCCTTTCCGAGACCCCATTATAATTGGTGCATTAATTTCAAATTAAAAGATTGAGGTATGCGCCACATGGCTGGCAGACGTATAACAATTGATTGCATTTTAACGAAGAAAAAGTTGGAGGACAATGGTGCCACTCTGTTTGAGGAAATTCTCCAACGCTTCTTCTGAAACTCATCTGTGGGATGATAAAGGTTGTGTTACACTGATCTGAACGCAAATTTGACTAATCTTGATATGCATCTACTCAAACAGCAAGATACTTTCTGCATTTGTTTATCAAATCATCTGTTTTGCCATCTTAGGAGCACAAGCCATTGTAATTTCCGTAAATGAATACTTCATTAAAAAAAATCAGTCATTTATTTATTCACCCTCTAAACCCGTAGGCAGTTTTTTGTTCTTTGGAACATGAAATAATTTCTTCAAATAGATCTTCTCCATACGATGACATTTCATAATGACTATGGCCTGTCAAGCTCTAGAAACAACAAAAAATCTCTATGAAAGTAATTCTATTCTATACTATGCTATTTTCCAAGTCTTTAGAAGTCATTGCTTGTTAAACAGACAAAAATGTATGTCATTATTCACTTATAATCTTTACCTTTTCAAAAATGGTGCAGGTTGGACATCAGTGCAATAAAGTGTAATTGGATCTTGAATGTCTAGTATCCAACCATCATTTTTGTTTTTGGGTGAATTTTTCCTTTTTAAGGTTTCATTTGTAAATTGGCTTCAAAATAAGCATAATTTAGGGAATGATTGTCACACATGATGTGCATGAAAACGCTGACACGAAGTAGTTGTAGGCCTCTCTCAAGTAGTTTAATGGCCCACTGCTACGGCACTGAGGGAATAAGCTGAATGAATGTTTGATTTTTCACATTTGTACGGTTGAAATTACACCTCTGGTCTGCTGATACACTTGGGTAGAGTTGAAATTATTAAGTGCCAGGCTATTTATTAGACACATCTGTCATTTGTATCAGCGGGAGTCCATTTGCTGCGCACTGCTCTGGGACTTCCTTCCCTGTGACAGTGATTGACCCTTCGCTGTGGTGTTAACACCGCACATGGCAGTTTGTCTGCTTTTGAAAGGTGCCAAGGTGAATGACATTCTTTGGTTTTAATTGATAGCGAGAGTTCTCATTATATTTCAATTTGCATTTAGGGGGTTGTCCAGTGGAGGTTTATTAATTGCTAGCTGGACTAGAACCTTTTGGACTTCTCTCTTACCTGGCTGGAAGCCACTGTGTCTTCTCAAAAGAGCCACTTCATCTCTGTCAGGGCCAGGTGGAAATTTGCTGCATGGTTCTAATTGGACAAAGTGCCTTTCAAACTCCCAGCCATCACTCACAGGTCGGATTAACGGAGCCAGTGAGGTGTCAACATAGGTTCCCCACTCACTTTCGCCCTCCTTGTGGCCCGAGGCCTAATGTTCACTGCCGCGTGCTCTATCACTCAGTGCCGAAGAGGAAAAACGAATAAAAAGAACACCTCGGTGAACAAAAACGCGTAGCGCAGTTGTTTCCACGATACTTCAGTCTGTCAAGATGACTGAATTACTTGTCGTTCACTCAGTACCCCTGCCTTCAATAAAGCTAATGAGTCATGAATGCAGCATGTAAATGTGCCAAGCATGACTAGCGTCTGGTCATGCAAAATAGCAGATCATCTAGTTTTCTGTGACATACATATTTGGAATAGTTTTTTATAACACTGATTTAGACTTTTATATCTAAATTGTTGACTATTTGTATTGATGATTAAGATGAGTAAGTTGGAAGCCAACCGTTGCTCTGAGTTGTAAACAGTTAACACACGTGCAGAAATCCACAGGGTGAAGGTTACATATAGAAAAACTGAAAATGTCAATTAGCTTATTTGCGCTGCCTCCTCTGTTGAAACTTCCTTTGAAACAGATTGAATAAGATGGCACATTTACACCATCCTTCTAATATGAGCTTTACCACCAATTTGTTCTGCAGAGACTGCGCAGGCAGGAAACCAATGCTGGGTGTAACAAAGAACTGACAAATAAGTACCGTCAGAGTACAAAAGCTGGCAGCTGGGACGCGATGCTTAAGTACGTACTTGAGGGTGGTGATTTGATTCCACATGGGAGAGCGAGTGGACAGGGGGAGATTGATGGCAGTGTCCTAAAACAGACATATAACACCTGATTGAGCCCTAAAGGCATTGGGCCTAGCACATAGCCCTGTGTTACTCACTTGCTTATAGGTGAGCAGCAACCCCCCCCCCAAAATACAAAAAAACCCTTCATGCAAATTCATGGGACACATTACAGGATTATTCCCAGAAAGCTTGTGCCAACATAGCCCAAAGCGTTGCACATCTCCTGATCTGAGAATGAGCTGCACCTGGGAGAAAAACAACATACACAGGCAGTCATTTGTAGTTGCTGCAAAGTGCATTAGGGTGTTGAGAAAGGCATTGATATGCAGTTGCTAAGGTGTTTTGAGTGTTTTTTTAGCTTGTTGCTATGCAGTTGCTAGGGTGCTTGTTTTTTTACTTACTGGCCCAAGTCAAAAGTGTTTACCCTAAACTCTGTGATATTCTAATACCTTGGTTCCTCTAGTGGAAATCCTCTGTTTTTTGTTTTTGTTTTTTTTTGGCACATTTTATCTCTAAGCAGGCAAAAATTGTCAGATCACCTCAGCACACTTCAACAAGAAATGTGATTTGAGGTTTTATGTGTCGTTCAAATTTTTAACCCTATGTAATTAGCAATACACATCTCTTTTCTAACTGAAGTAGATCAGGTAAGAGAGATGCAATGTTCTTTTGTAATTCAATGAGCTTACACTGCATTTACAGGTAATTTTGACATATATTACAGAACGAAATATTCAATTTGAATAGCTTTTATGTGCATGGTGGCGGACTTGGTATGTGAAGTATTCATCTGTTTGAAGTAACTCCCCTAAACATTTTTCTTTCTCTGTTATTTCTTCCTTTCATTGAAAACCACAGCTGCTTTGTTGAAACATCTGAGCAGGCCAGTGGCCAGAGGAATGTGGAAATAGCTCTGTGTTGAAACCAATGTGTTCAGTGTGTGTGTGCACCTGAGGCACTGCTATCTCACAGTGGTGTAATCTTCATACTTTGTCGACACACCAGCGTGACCTCCCTAAAGGATCTGCCGTTGTTCTTCCTGACCCTCCGCTGAACGCTCTTGGAAAGGTTCCTTGAATAACCACTCGATTGTCTTTTTGATGCAAATAGCTTGTTACTCCATTGTTACATGATAAGCGTGAGAGTATTTCTTTGTCAAGTGTGTTTTGCAATGTGGAATATCTCATAAAACAGGAGGCAGAACACATTTTTGACTGCTTTCACATAAATTTAAAGGATCTATATATTGATATATCACAGTAATACACAATTACTCGTGATTCTCGTTCTCTTTACTGTTGATCCCTTGAGATCCTTTAATCCATATTTTTATGTATTTGTGCATTTATACCATGCCCTTTAGGGTTTAGGCTAAGTAATCGAAGACTAAGTGAGAAATCACCGCTGTCACTCACACCGCAACAGAAGATGCAGTGAAGTTTCATGACTAAACCACATGACAAGACAGAAAGACCCATAATGCACCGCACACATACAGTAGCTGAAAAATGCACTGTAGCCCTGTCTCTCACAGCACGTACAGTTGATTGCCTGAGCAGGCGCGCACGTGTGGGGCAGATGGCAGAGGGATGCTGGATAATAGATCTCAATATTAACTCAAAATCATGCTGGGCGTGTTGGTGGATGACGCTTGGTGGAGTAAGGGAGAAGCGTTGACCTTCTGTCTTGTCATTTAACCCCTCATGCTCCCCTGCGCTGCACTCAGATTACTTTGTTTTACCCAATTAAAGGAGATGGCTGAGCATGGCAAGCTCGGCCATTTTTCGCTCCGTGACACGCACCACGCTCTCACCTGAATGCGCGTGACATTAGCGCTTTGTCACTGGAAGATGTGGAGAGAAGGATGGCAGTGGGGAAGTCTTCCGTGCATCCTGAGATTGATGCGGTGGATACCATGTGACACATTTACTGCCATCTTTACAATGTATTAGACTGTAGTATTATTGATGTTTGTGAGAAAGTAGATTGAATTGTTTTGTTTTGGATCTGGTTCTGGTGGAGGTCTTTCTCATAAGTTTCAATTGGCAGTCAAGAACCATTTCGGAATGATTTTCTTAACATTCAGTTCTGTTATTAGTTCTCAAAAGTTTAGATTGTCCTGCATTGTAATGGCAAATGATGTGTTTTAGCTGATTTGTGAGGTTGAAATCTGAATTTTATTGCAAGGTATTTGCTGCTTGCATGTGGCAGTGGCGCAAAAGTGAAATTATTAATGCTGATACTTTTAACTTTCAATAATTCAATGGTCAAATGTTCCACATATATTATTGTTTGCAAAATTAAATGTATTTACTGCTATTGGTTTAGGTTCTGGTTAAGAAACAGGCAAAAAAAGGTCACTCTAGCCTCCATTGCTAAATTGAAAGTGACATTTTAAGAGACTTTTCTGTGCAGTTATTGAAGGAAGCGTGTATTTAAAAAAAAATAGATATTACATTTTATTTCCAAAATTACTTTATGTAATTTCAATCCTATTAACTGAAATAATTTGGTGAAGATTTGGTAAAATTATGGAACTGTTATTATGGACAAGACCTGTAACAATATTTTTAGAGCTGCATGGCTATGAAGTCAGAATCAAGCACCGGACAGCATGAATAATCGCTAAAGGAACCATTATGTGGAATCAGAATTGGAATATGAATTATTACAATTGTCACGCTTAATTATTAGTGGTGATGCTGCAAAATTTTTGCACCTGAAAAAATTGCCCGAAGCAGCAAAAAATAATTTTTTATTCTTGCTGCTGAAGATCTTATGACTGGTTTTAACCTCTGAACCTGACACCCTGAACTCCATACCAAGTTCAATTACCAATTTATCCAAATTTAATTACAAAATGTTATTTTTAGGTTCTTTTTTTTTACTTTATAAACCTTTAATTTTGTTTTTGTTTTTTGGTAATAAAATATATTTCAGTGCATCACAAGTAGTTGTGTGAAATGCTTTGTCTTTATTTGACTGCAAAAGTGTGTGGTCATGTTAGCAAGATTTTGCAAACTAAATGTGCAATATTTCCATTTTCAATATTGTAGCCCACACAGAAATTACTGTCAGACCAAGCAGGTTTCTGTTGGTCAACACGGCGAATCCACGTGACCAACTTAAACACGATCGAAATCTGTTTGGGGAGCTTTTTAACTAATGCGAAAGTCCAGATTGCTTGGATTCCCGATGAAATGACTGAATTTCGCTCAACTAAATTAAATGTAAATGTGACGACACTTTAATAAAATGGGATATTAGTGTTGAAATACCTGCAGACTGACAGCGTATTCGACTCTTTGAAGAATTTTATTGTAGTATTCCTCAGTCGTGTCAACATTTTGAGTGAACACAAGCGAATTACGTGCTTTCCACACACATCTGCATGGGTGCGGTCTTCCTTATCTATTATTTGTAATAACATAAGAATATTCGATGCATGTGCTCTATTTTTAGAATCAGCGCTCTTGTGCAGTTTGAATTGTGGGACGACAAATGCACCAAAGTTTTCCTGTTACAGATCAAGAAACACTGTAGAGTTCTTTTGTTTCCTTTCATATCTGATGACAGAAGCGCACAGTCGCAGACAATGCTCTGCAGTCCCGTGTGTGTGTGCGACAGAGACGGGCTGTGCGATGATGGCGGAGGGCTTTAGCAGCCATGCGAGCACAGATTATGTGCTTGAAGGGGTGGAGGCCTGTGCCAGCAGTGACAGTTGGACTGGGAATTGGCGGGAGCCTCAGCCGTGCGGCACGGACCCGGCTCGGAGGACCCATCGAGCCCCATCTCTCCCCTCGCGGCAGCTCCTCGCAGGGACGCGGGCTGGCCGGCAGCTCCAGGCGGCCCGATGGGGGTAAACCGGCCCCTCGAGTGTCTTGATGAAGCGCCGGTAATAGCAGGAGGCTTTTGAAGAATGATTCTCTCGTTTGAGGAGGAGCGTCTTTTACCTCTATCCAGCTCAGGCTTGGCCGGGCTTTTGTCGAACTGCATGTCTTTGCTGCGATGCCCGCGCTCTGTGACACCAAGGGGCCCGAACGTCTGTCATTTGTTTTACTTTCAACTAAAAGTTGATGGTTTACCAATAAAGCCCTCGAGTGCTTGTTTTGATGGAGGCATATGGAATTGTCGTAGGCCCAAAGCTCAAGATGGCAGCAAAAGAGGAGGAAGTAGTTTGAAATTAAATACCGTACAGTACGTCAGTTTGGTTGCAATGTTTCTTAAAATGGGTTAATCAGACCTCTATTTTGGGTGTCAATGATAACTTTGGCACTAAAACATCTTGGGATTGTTACCCATATGTCTCCAGTCCATAGATATTTACAAAAACCAAGACATCTTTAGCTGCCTTACATTTTAACAGTTTATCTACTAGGAGTAGGAAATATATAATAAGCAAATAATAATTCTGTACACATTTGTATTTAAAAAAGGTTAAAAACTAAACTGATTCGAAACAAATGCTAAATAGTCAAAATTCACAGATAGCAACCGTAACTAATAGAGGTGAAACCAATTTTCCTTTCCCAATTCTTTTTCCCCTAAATGTTTGGAAGATTTTTTATTTTATGTTTTTGAACATGAAAGTATCTTATGTTCACGTAGGCTGCATTTATTTCATCAAAAATCCAGCAGAAACAGTTATATTGTAAAATTATTACAATT
Organism: Sinocyclocheilus anshuiensis; assembly: GCF_001515605.1. Classification (NCBI taxonomy): domain Eukaryota; kingdom Metazoa; phylum Chordata; class Actinopteri; order Cypriniformes; family Cyprinidae; genus Sinocyclocheilus; species Sinocyclocheilus anshuiensis. The sequence continues at coordinate 1,722,048 of NW_015549624.1, read as the reverse complement.
TAAAATGACTATTTTCTATTGTAATGTTTTAAATTGTTTCTGTGATAAAAAGCTGAATCATTCAGAATCATTACTCCAGTCTTTAGTGTCACATGATCCTTTAGAAATCATTCTAATACAGTATGCTGATTTGCTGCTCAACAAACTTTTCTATCATTGTTGAAAACAGCTGTGCTGCTGTCACGGGTGCACTGCTGAGCAGAGTCAGGAGCAAGGAACGGAGAGAGACGAGGAGTACATCAATCCAACTGGGTTTTAATTTACACAAAGGAACACGGAACACTCACGCAATACATGGAGACATGACATGAACATGACCTGAACAATACCGGACGCTGGAGCACACACAGGGAACACCATTTATACACACAGGAGGAGGGGATGACGAGACACACCTGGGAGCAATGAAACAATCAAGGGAAACACCTGGGACAAATTAAACATGGGAAAGGAAGGCACATGAGGAAAACAACCACAAAACACGGAACAGAGTCTGACAGCTGCTTAATATTTTAATATTTACATTTTATTCAGGATGCTTTAATGAATGGAAAGTTCAAAAGAACAATGATAGGTATTAAAATGTGTTAATAATTATGTATTTATGTATTAAAAATGTTTCCTTTTTATGTGTTTTCTATTAAAGGAAACATGATATACTTTGTTATATACAGTACTTTCTACTATGTTACAGGTTCAAGCTGATTGAAGTATTATGGCAGATTATTTTCAGGTTATGTGCATGCAGAAAGTTTCATATTATTTCATCAGATTTTTAATCAAAATCTATAATTGTATAAAATATGTGAGCTGTTTAAACTTCAATCCAGACAGGTCTGTGTTCATTTACAGTTCTGTGTACTGAAGCATTTGCCACTCTATTACTCTGAGCAGCTTTTGATGTAGTCCATTGATGTGCGAGCGTGTGTGTGTGCTTCTGAAGTGCACTGGAGAGGTCTAATAGGGAAAATAAGCATTTTCTGTTGAAAGTGCCTCCACTTGACAAGCTATATATTTCTAAAGTGTCATAAATCTCCCACGAGCCTCAGCCATCGCCAAAAACAACAGCATGTGCATTTCTATGCACTCGACCTGCAGCATTCCATCAAACCACGGCTGTAATCTGTGCAGATGACAAAAACTGTCAAAAGTTCCATATTGTCATGTTACAACTGAATTTTGAAGAAATCCTTGCGCTGTGACCCTACTCTCTTAAACGGTTATAAATCAAAATCTGCAAAGGGGTTATTAAATGTAACAAGTCAAGTAAAAATTGTTCATCTTTTATTGGAAAACAACATTTTAGCAAACACTGATAATTGCCTTAAAGGGATAGTTCACCCAAAAAAGAAAATTCTGTCATTAATTACTCACCCTCATGTTGTTCTAAACATCTATTTTTGATGAAATCTGAGAGCTTTCTGACCCTCCATAGACAGCAACATGACTGACAAATTCAAGACCCAGAAAGTTAGTACGGACATCGTTAAAATAGTCCATGTGACATCAGTGGTTCAACTTTCCTAAAGGGGTCTATGTCAGAACTTGTTAAATAAAGTCATTATTTTTGTTTTCTTTGCACACAGATAGTATTCTTGTAGCTTCATAAAATTAAGGTTGAACCACTGATGTCACATGGACTATTTTAATGATGTCCTTACTACATTTCTGGGCCTTGAACATGGTAGTTATGTTGCTGTCTATGGAGGGTCAGAAAGCTCTCAGATTTCATCAAAAATATATTAATTTGTGTTCTGAAGATGAACGAAGGTCTTGCAGGTTTGGAACAACACGAGGGTGAGTAATTAAGGACAGAATTTTCTTTTTCGTGTGAATTAACCCTTTCATCTTTTAAACAGCTGAGAAATTGCGGAGTAAAAGTCACCTGTTAATTTCAGTGACTGAAGAACAGATTTATATTTGCGTCCGTTATGTATTAGGTATGGTATTGTCTTTGACAGAAAGCATTTTGAAGCCACCCAGACCTCTCGCGAGATCTCGGCAAAAAGTCTCACGATTTATTTCCAGAACATGATGCATGATGGGATACACTTAGCCTTGAATAGCGCTCTGGAGCGGTATTCGAGATAGTGTGGATTTAGTGTCCATTAAGGGCACTGCACTTTGGCATTTTGAAGATATGGGACAGACTTGCACACTTACTTCCTGTCACGCACATGCGCTCTCAAGTGGCCAAGACCGCAAATGTGGGTATTTGGACAAGGGTATAGTCAAATCATCCGATAGTGTGGTTTTTTCAGGAAATGCGTGTATTCCTTGGACCTCTGCTTCTCCTAAATACTACCGTGTATTGTGCATGTTATTTTTCTGACAGACATCGATGTTGTGATATTCGAAATGATGTGGATTTGAAAACAGATGGATCGTGAGGTAGTAATAATTTTTTTTTTTCTTAGCCAGCAAGTATTCAGTGAAGTGATTGATGCCCGTAAGTGTGTTATGTCGTTGTTTTTAGTTCTAATTTTCCAACCAACAACCAGCTTAAGTTTTTGACAGACGTGATAACATACGTAAGGGTGGAAAACTATATTTGATTTTTGTGTAATTATAAAAAAATGCTGGAGATGTTTGAAATGCTTTTTAAACTTATTTTACAGAATGAAGTTTATTCCATGGCTTAAATACATTACATTTTACTCAGAGACTGACATGTTTGGCTTGTCAAAAATGTTACAAAAATGTCGCAAATCTGTCAACTTTTGGCAATCAAGTTATTTATTTTTATTTATTTTTTACCAGGAAAGGAGTGGTTGTGATGCTTGTGAAGTTGTTTTTATTGTCTCTTATAATAAATGTATTTTATTTCATCACATGAAAATACAGATCCTGTTGTAAATAACAGTGAAAAATCACTTTTTTAAAATTGTTGTTGAATTATTACCGCTTAGCAGATTTTGACTCATAATAAAACTGGTTATAAATCTTACAGTCATAAAGCGCTTTCAATCAGTTATGCTCCCTTTACTTGCTTGCAGCAAAGCGAGCATGGGATGCTCTTGACCTTTGACCTTGGCGTTCCTCCGTGCCTGGCCAGGATTCCTGTTTGTCCTCTTCACCTCGTTCCGGGCCAACATCGCCGCTCCTGGAGAGACTCCATTAGGAAGTCCAGCGTGTCCTTGGAAGTCTCCTCTCTTATTCATCGTAACTTCTCCCTTGTCTTACGACTTTCCTCCATCTCTCTCTCATTTTTTCCTTCTCCCGAAAGTAGGTTATTACACTGAATTTGATATAACCGCCCAACCGATTCAGTGGAGCACCTTGTCAGACACAAACAATAGATAAAGCCCGAAATATAATGTGAGGTAAGAAACGCTCTGATATTCCCAGAGAATGTTCCCCTTAGAGATCGGAACATTTGTCTGCATATATTTGCAAAGAATTCAGCCCGAGCCAGAGAGAGTGGAGGTCACGAGGAAAATAAATCTATTTTCATACGTGTTGAAGTTAACTCTCTTCCTGCAGGAACTATAGAAAGTGTCTCTATTGTTCCAGCGAGACTCGGTTTGGTTTTCGTATAACATCTACATCCAGTGCTATTGTTAGCGCTACTTGTGGTAAGTCGCGATGTTTAGTTTAGACCCAGATCTGAGATGGCCGGCTTTCTTGCGTAACATTACAGCTTCGAGGGCCAAGTGCCAAGATGGTGAGGAACAAACAGATGTTGATGGTTGCATAATTAGTGAAAAGCGGCAGTGAGCTTTCTAATGTCGAACAGCAGTGCGATCAAAAGGTTTTAATTTAGGTTGACCCCCTGTACCTCTGGCAGGCTGTCTGAACAGCGCTGCTGACAAATTACAGGTGCTCAGCGGTGTTTAGGACTACAGAGGCGTACAGAGAGGATCTCACATAACAGGTAGAGCTGATAAACGGACAACCAGCTGCACACCACTGTACAAAGGTGCCAAATCATAGAGCTATCTTAATTTAGCCACTTGTACAGTATGTGTCTTGTATGATATTAGAGCCAACATGAAATCAAATGTGTTCTTATTCACTTTTTACTCGTTTGAATACATTTATACTCTTTGTGTGTGTATATATATATATATATATATATATAAATATATATATAGACACACACTACCGGTCAAAAGTTTGGGATCAGAACGATTTTTAATGTTTTTTACAGGAGTTTCTTATGTTCATCAAGGCTGCATTTATTTGATCAAAAATACAGGAAAAAAATGTAATATTGTGAAATATTATTATGATGTAAAATAACGTTTTTTCTATTTTAATTAGGGCTGGACGATATGGCCAAAATTTATATCACGATATATTTA
>NW_015549624.1:1684202-1717343 GCF_001515605.1 Sinocyclocheilus anshuiensis | reverse complement strand
GTTTTTCTATTTTAATATACATTAAAATCTAATTTATTCCTGTGATGCAAAGCTGAATTTTCAGCATCATTACTCCAGTCTTTAGTGTCACATCATCTTTCAGAAATCATTCTAATATGCTGATTTATTATCAGTGCTGGAAACTGTTGTGCTGCTTAATATTTTTTTGGAACCTGTGATACTTTTTTTCAGGATTATTTGATGAATAAAAAGTTAAAAAGAAGAGCAATAAATATTTTCTAACAATATACACTACAGTTCAATAGTTTGGGGTCAGTACATTTTTATTCTTTTGTTTTTTAAAAGAAATTCAAACTTTTATTCAGCAAGGATGTGTTAAATTGTTAAGAAGTGATAGCAAAGATTTATATTGTTAGAAAAGATTTATATTTTGAATAAATGCCGTTCTTTTTAACTTTTTATTCATCAAAGAATCCTGAAAAAAGTATCGCAGTTTCCAAAAAAAAAAAAATTGGCAGCACAGCTGTTGCCAACATTGATAATTCTAATAATAAATCAGCATATTAGAATGATTTCTGAAGGATCATGTGACACTTTATACTGGAGTAATGGCTGATGGAAATTCAGCTTTGCATCACAGAAATAAATTATATTTTAAAGGATATTAAATAGAAACCATTATTTTGTATTGTAATAACATTTTGCAAGATTACTGTTTTTTTCTGTATTTTTGATTAAATAAATGCAGTCTTGATGAGCATAAGAGACATCTTTAAAAAACATTACAAGTCTTACTTATCCCAAACTTTTGACCGGTACTGTATATAAGAAATATACATTTTATTATATAAATAAAAAGAAAGATACATTTTATGCATGATATTGTGACTTTTTTCCTAAATTAATTATTTGGCTTTAGTATTGTCATTATGATAAAACCGAAGGAAATAATTGAACAAGTAAATATTTTCCAGATAACATTATAAATTCAAATTTATTTTTACAATACTTTTCACAATAAATGTTATTCTTGCACAGTTCTACAGGGAAGAGTAGCAAAGGCATGAATTGCAAGGTGAAACTTATCTAAAAGATACAACAATGAAGCATAATTTCTATGTATGTTGTAAGGAAGGCACTTCCTTAAACTTAATTTTTAATAAATACATTATTATTATTATTATTATTAATAATAATACTATTTGTGTTTACCTATGTACAGATTTGCTTTTACTTGCTTATTAAATTAAATTACTATGTAATTACTATGTAAATAAATGACTATTTACTAAATTACTATGTATTACAGTACAATGTAATTACTGTGTAATTACTATTCAATTAAATTACTAAATAATATAAAGAAAAACTATTTAAGCTACTGTTTTTGAAAAGTCTGTTTTGTTCAACAAGGCTGATTGAGTTGAATTACTGAAATAAATGAACTTTTCCATGACATTCTAATTTATTGAGATGCACCTGTATTTATTTAATCAAAAACACAGTAACAGCAGAAATATTGTGAAATATTGTGCATAGTAATTACACAGTAATTACATTGTACTGTAATACATAGTAATTTAGTAAATAGTAATTTAATTTAATAAGCAAGAAAAAGCAAATCTGTACATAGGTAAACACAAATATTATTATTATTATTTGCAAATAAATAACTGTTATTATTCCAGACTTTAGTGTCACATGATCCTTCAGAAATTATTTGAATATGATGATTTGATACTCAAGAAACACCATCTTATTATCAGTTTTTAAAGAAAGGTTGTGTTGCTGAATATTTTTGTGGAAACTTTTTTCAGGTTTCTTTGAATAGAAAGTTCAAAATAACATTTATTTGAAATGGAAAACATTGTAATTATAAATGTCTTTACTGTCACTTTTGGCCAATATAATGCACCATTGCGGAGTACATGTTTTCATTTCTTTAAGAAAAAGGCTTACTGATTTTAAACTTTTTGAATGGTAATGTATATTAAGTCATCATTAACAGCCTTAAAAATGCAATTGTAATACATTTATTGTGGTTCCCTAGCATCCCCTTGGGACCCCTGTTTTAAAAACTCTTACTGATATAGAGACCACGTTTCATGTTTCTGTACGTCCTAGATAAATAAAATTAACTTTATTTTTCTCTTTGAGTATTCTCTCAAATTTTTCAACAATAAAATGTCTGTTTCATGTTGACTTTAACGTCACTGGATATTATTAAATCAAACATGGGTTTATAATATCTTGCAGATGTTCACACTCACCCCGTTAGACATTTTTTAATCATAGCGCAAGGCGAGCAATATAACCAAACAAATATATTTCCTTATTTAATTGCAAACATCAGCTCTTAGATTCTGTAATTACATTCACTCTTATTGAATTTAAATAAAATCCACTCCTTTGGCTCCGTTGTACAGTGTACATTTTGTTTGGGCTTGTTATCACAAAGCTGTCACATGTAATGACACTAAATTGTCTAAATAAATTATTTCGTGCAGTTTTATAATTATGGCTTTGGCAGTGGTTCTTCCTGCACTGAAGATTTTAACAAGCCCACAAAGCCATCGTCATCTCACATGAAATTCATGTTGAATGTGACATTTTAAATGGAGCAATATTCCCATTAATTGGACAAACGGATATGGGAGACTGTGGGGGAAAGGTACACTGTGAGGAGAACGATTCAGAATTCACAATTCCTGAATTAGGATTCATCAGCTTCATTTTTAAGCGTGTGCCATCTCAGCGGAACCGCCGGCTCACATTGTCTTCATTAAAAGCGATTAAGGAATAGGTCAGTTTCGTCTGCTCTGCTGGTTTGAGTGCTCTACAGAGGAGCATCGGAAATGTCTTCATCTTCATCTGTTTGGGGTCTGTGGGTCTGGTTAGTCAGTCAGGCAGGAAACCAAAGCTGTCAGTGTTTTTTTTTTCTATACCCATGTACGCATGTCTGATTATATGTCAAAGCTAGTCAAAGCAGCACATTTTCTGCCTTTTTGAGTTTGTTGTGAGCATGTGCGTATGAGTGCGTAATAATATGAACATTTCCCACATACATTTTTGCATGAAACAAACTCATCTTAAACTGAACAACTTACACATGTTTCTAATTACATTTTATACCTGTATTTGAATATTAATCTGAAATATCATTATCTTTCTGGAATTGGTGATGAATTGGTTTACATAGGGCACCATATGGGGTTGTACAAGCTGTCCAGAGAGAGGCCTGACACACACTAACAATAAATGTGAAATTAATTTTTCAGGGCAGGTTGGCCACCTGTCTGTTAAGATAGAGACTAGGACTGGCCATTTGGTATGGGCAGAGAGAGAGGGCGCCTGTGGGAACCAGGTGGGCATAAATGTTGCCCCATATGCCGCCCGGTTTTTCTTTTATTTTGAAGGGCGAACGTCCTGGTACACCGCAAGGACAAACCTATCAATGACTTTTTTTTAGAGTCATCGACACTTGCAAAATTAAATCTGATTCAGCATACTGGGTCTCCGATGGCACTACCCCTATTAAAATGGCAATGACCCCATGAAATGGTAATGTTGAAGAATTGAGGAAGCTCAAAATAGATTAAATTGAAAATTGAAATAAATTGAAATAGGTGACTTTTCCAGTTCAAAAAGATTGTTTTTATAATTACAATACTTTTTTTTTTTGGTAGAATGTACTTGGTTACAAAAATCTTTACAATCTGTAGCGTAGTAATGTTAATAAAATATTCTCAAAATAGATTAAATTGAAAATTGAAATAAATTGAAATAGGTGACTTTTCCAGTTCAAAAAGATGATTGTTTTTATAATTACAATACTTTTTTTTTTTGGTAGAATGTACTTGGTTACAAAAATCTTTACAATCTGTAGCGTAGTAATGTTAATAAAGTATTTGCATTGTATGACTAAATTTAAAAAAATAATATGTTCGGATGTAATTATGCCTTGTAAAATGTAACCATGGTGACAGTTCTACAGTTTACTTTGACATTACAAGGTTGTGAGACTACAACATGCTTTTAAGAAAGCGAATTTGATGCTGGTTTTTCTACAAATATTTACTTGTCAAATACAAGTTGCTTGCTATACAAATTCTTAGTAACAGGGTTGACATTTTAAGACTGTCAACGAAGGTAAAGCATAAGAAAACATTCAGCTATAAAAAAGTAGATTTTAACTTGTCCTCAAAGTTCACTTAAATTTTGTTTGATTCATTTTATAGTTCATTGTTTAAAAGAAGAAAAATATAATGGTAACAGGGTTGACACATATCCTGTGGACAAAACTTCAACCATTTTTATACCTTTTATTTCCTTTTCCATCAGAATTATGTTTTGTTAATATAGCTAATTGAATTTAGAAACAGAGGTGATAATGGGCCAAATAAGGCATCCTCAAAAGTAAATGAATAAAAACATTTATCTGCACACTCCCTCATAGGAATCATACCTTGACAAAGGCTACTTGTTTGGCTGAAACAAATAATAAACTGGTAATAAATAAACCGTGCTTAAGGGAGTGTGCAGTTAATTTGTTTTTATCCATGAAGAACCTTCAACATTCATGGAACCTTGTAAAGTTCTTTATACTGGAAAAAGGTTCTTTAGATTCTAGAAAGGTCTTCATACTAAGAATGGTTCTTTTAAGAACTGTTCTCTAAAAAGTTCTTGTTTCTAGGGAACCCAAAATGGTTCTTCTATGGCATCAAAAAAAAAAAACGTTTTGGAATATCTGCTCCTTTAACTTGCACCTCAGAAAGGTGTTTGTTTGTTTCACTATTTAAAGGTTTTTAATACCATACCATAGATGCCAATAAAGAACCTTTATTTTTAAGAGCATACATTTAGAAAATCAAAAACAGCATACGTTTCCATTAGATATTCATTGTTAGAATAAATCCTTACAAATATGTACGAAGACAAATGGCACCTGCTTTGTCGAACGACCCGGTAGAGGCAAGACGGGAGTGAAAGCATGTGGTTTCAGTTCTACGAGCTCCGAGTGAGTCAACAGACGGAAGGAACACCTGGGAAAAAGAGAGAGAGGCAGGGAGCATGTGAGGCAGCGCGGCACATATTGGTGCAGTCTCGGAGAGAGTGGTTTCACTCAACCGTCTCTTTGAATCAGAGGGCGAGAGAGAACATCTCTTCACAGTCATTTGTCTTCCTTAATCATACAGCGTGGTGCGTTTTTCCGAGATAGGCCGTGACGCGGGTTTATGGACACATCTGTGCCGTTTGGGCTGAATGAAACATGTCCATTCCTCGTCCCACTGGGAGGCCCTATGTCGGGAATCTTGCGAACGTCCTGTGTAAAGCCGTATGGTCTGTTTTGCAGATGGTGCAAGTGATGTGCAAGACTATGAGTTTCAGAAATTGACTTGTCCTTGGGTTGTATGAAGGACTGGTTAGCCTAGTTATAGCCCTGTATAACTATGTGAGTAGGATCAGACCCCAGTCAAACATCTTTCTTTAGGGCAAGGGTGTGCAATCCTTAAACATGTCCATCCTTCGTCCTGCTGGAAGTCCAGGAAATGGACTCGTCCCACTGGAAGTCCTGGAAAATGACTAGTCTGTTGGTCGTCTAAAGAACTAGTCAACTACTTAGCCTTGTATATGCTTATATAATTGTGTTAGTAGGATCAGAATCCTATCAGTTGTCTTTTTTAGAAGCAAAGGTGCGCAATTCTGCTCCTCGTAAGGCCACCTTCCTACAGAATTTATCTTCAGCCTACTCTAACGCACCTGCCCCTAAAGTTTCAAATGATCCTAAAACCCTTGATTAGCAGATTCAGGTGTGTTCTATTAGGGTTGGAGCTTAACTCTGCAGAAAGGTAGCACCTACAGGAGTAGTGTATTGTATTGGAGTATTGGACACTCTAGTAAGGGACTCGGACATAAGAAATGTTCTTGCTTTCTAAAGTGGCAAGATATTGGAACCGGAAGTTTTGAGATGCGTTTCTGCACTTTTAAAAATTAAGGTTCTTTATTGGGCATCCATGGTTCCATGAAGTCCCTTTGACATCCATAGGGCCTTTCGCACCGCGGGAACCTTTTCATAGTACCAGAATGTCGTTGGAGATTCTTAGTCCTCCTTTCCGTTCTTTCAATCGCTTTACGTATACGTCGACATTCCATGTCCATTATTGTGAAACCCGCGAGACACAACAAAACACAGCTCCGATGTTAACGTTGTTCTTCTTTGTTTCCGTTATTGAACGCCGCGCACAAATGACGACGCTGTCGACCGGCTTACATCACTTCTTAGTACACACTCTCGGTGCGAATGCAACCCTTTAAATGGTACTGGGAAATAGTTCGGGCAAAATCGTCCCAGTACTTTAGTACTGTACATTTAGTTCTGGAACTAAAGCGGTGCGAAAGGCCCTCATGAAACCTTTCCATTGCACAAAAGATTCTTCATAGTAGAAAAAGGTTCTTCACACTTAGAAAATGTGGATCTTTTAAGAACTGTTTTGGGGAACCAAAAATGGTCCTTCTACGGCATGACTGCGAACCCCCCCCTTTGGGACCTTTATTTAAGAGTGTAGAAGTTAAACGTTCTGAAGCACACTTTGGTATGTAAATGGTAACTTGTGGACTTGGTTCCTAAACTAAAATATTAAATTAAAAAAAGAATTCCTCTCTTTTGAATGACTAGTCTGGCATCTATGGTTCCATGAAGAACCTTTGACATCCATGACACCTTTCCATAGCACAAAAGATTCTTCATAGTGAAAAAGTTTCTGGTGAAAAATGGTCCTCTTAAGCACCTCTAAACCAAAAATAGTCCTTCTACAGCATCACTGCAAAAACTTTTATGTGTAAAAGGTAAACATCCTGAAGCATGTTTTGGCATGCAAACCATAACTGTTGAACTTGGTTCCTAAACTAAAATATTAACATCTGACTAGTCCATCCTCACTCATACGATGCTAAGAGAGAAGTCGAGAGATGTTGATTGCGGAGGAGAGAATCTTCCACAAATGGGAGGAGGAAAGGGGAGGGAGCATCGACTCTCCGGGGCACTGGGAGAAAGTTTCCCCATGCTTGTCAGAGTTTCAGTAAGTTGAGAATTGATGGAGCCCACAGGCAGTATGGCTAATTTTAGTTGAAATCACCTAAGTGGTTTGGCTAATTTATCCCTCACCCCCTGGTCCCCCATTCCCTCTCATCTCTCCCCCTCTCTTCATCCCTCCTTCCCTTGCTGCTCCGATATGTCCACATAGCGTGAAGGTACCAGGAGGTGACAGGAGGAACAGAAGGGTATTTTGTGCACAGCTGACTCGGAGTGCACAGAGTATTTATAACCTTCCTTATAAACGCGGAGGCTTTTTTGACCCAGCGCCATGGACACGGAATCAGTTCACTGGCACTCTTTTTGTCCTTATCTTCTTCACAATGCACCAAAGATCTAATTGCGTAGAGCATTACATTCAACTTGAACATGAGTGTACGTGCGATATAACACGTGTCTACCTGTGGAGGTGAGCTGTAGGTTGTTGGAGCTCATCAAAAGAAACTTCTTGGAGAAGACCTTGACCTCCATGTATCCTTAAGGCCTCTACCAGACTGTTTGGTTCATTAAGTGAGCACTTGCTTGAGAAAAACGAGATTTTTTGTGACGCTTTTATTGTAGGGGATTGTCAAGGTAAGACAGGTGAAGAGAAGAAAATGGGATCATTACAAGCCAAACTTAAACAGTTGTGTTTAGATGGTAACCCTGGTTCTGTGAATATCTTGCTAGATTCAAATGCAACATTCATAAACTTTTTATTTGAAGTCCCAAAGAAACTCAACCCTTAACCCTAATCTTGTTAGCAGCTAATGCAAATCTTGTGGGAGTTTTGGAGAGTTTTGAACAGCCGACTCAAACTTGTATTATGAACAAGCTTGCTTGCCGCTAGGCCAGAAATGAGCTCCAGAGTTGTGAGATTGAGAGGTTGTCACAGATTGGCATAATAGTAATATCTTACCCTCTATCTTTCTGCTAATTTCTTCAGATGAAGTTTGTAAGTGACAGCAATATTTGATCAGGAGAACACTAAGTTGTTTGTTTTTTCAAAAGCTTTAATTATTAATACTGTGATTGATTTTTAGGGATGGAAACTATAAGGAATTTGACAATTATAGTTGCACAAATAGATTCATGTTCCTTAATTATTCTATTAAAAATTATCTTAGTGCTTTTGAGGAAATTGAGTCTTTTCCAACCAAATCATTTAAAATATCTTGTCCTTAAGAGTCTTTGTTTTTGTTGTTGCCTGTGACCAGAGATGACATTGCAATAAGATTTGCAGCTTTTTTTTGTATAGTTTTGCAGCACCTTGTCATTTTCTGTCATATTTACAGTACAATTTTTTGAAGTCTCTTCTGTCAACAAGGCTGAATGCATTTGATAAAAAAGTAAAAACCGTAATATTGTGAAAGTAAATTTTTTTTTCTGTTTTAATATATTTTAAAATGTAATTTATTACTGTGATGATATATGTGAATTTTCAGCATCATTACTCCAGTCTTCAGTGTCACATGATCCTTCAGAAATCATACTAATATGCTGATTCCTGAGAGCCAGGAATCGAGTACATTTACTTGATTCCTGGCTCTGGCATTTTTAGGTTATGCCTTCTGATCCAATTGTACATGAATGCTGAACACTGTACACATTCATACGTTTGTGACAGTATTGTAGGACTGCTACAACAGCTTGAACTAAATAAAGATGAATATAACCTTTTCTAGATTTCAAGAAACATTTAGATTAGCTTTTTCTTTTAAATCATAGGCTCTTCCATTAGGTAGGTGTAATACTGAAATTAGTTGGGAGGAATAATGCAAGCTCGCGATTCCTCTCAACACATGGGTCATCTTGTCAGAGTTTTTAAATTCAGCAGTTGTAGTGCTAATAAATTAGCTGCCTGTCGGAGCGCAGACACACAGTTGACTTCTTAAGCACACTCTTCTTTCTGTAGGATTTGTATTATTATCTTGTTTAGCGCTACATAATTGAATTTTGAACTCTTATCTTATTTGCTGAGTTTGCTGTAGCAAAAGAGCAGCTGAACAAAAAAGAGAGATTGGACTGTATTTTTCAGTCCCATGGGTAAATGAATGTGTATGTTTGCATATTTGGTGCGGTATAAAAAAGCCAGTGGTGAACATCTGTATTTATGTAGGTGTAATAGGAAAGTCAGTGAGGAATAATACGTTTTTATTGCTTTTAAATCGGAAGAGTGTAGTTTCTGTACGATTAGCTTCACCAAACAGAATTGGAAAAAAGTAATCACTTGCAAAAAAGTTTTCTAAACACTCCCTGTCTCCAATTTGTCAGATGAGTAGATAGCCCTGCCCCCATACTCATGCCATTGGTTGAGCAATTGTTGCTATGTCTGGATGGTCGGAATTTTCAAACAAAAAACAGATTACAGTTTCAAACAAGTTTCCTGAACACTCCCTGTCTGCAATTGGTCAGAGGAGCATGTAGCCCCACCCCCAAACTCATGCCATTGGTTGAGCCGTTGTTGCTATGTCTGGCTGGTCGGAATTCTCAAACAAACAGCAATGTTTTGATAGCACCTCAGAGACAGACACAGTGTTTGAACTTTATGGGAAAGTGAACCTATTAGTGGCTTACTTAAAGCTGAAGTATAGCCTTTTCTGTTCAAATACTTAGTTTAATATTTAGAAACAACTAAGTTGGATTTTAGATCGCTTTGAGTGAGAGATTAATTTAGCTTCAGTCCTTCTCGCCCCAAAAGTGCGTAGCAAGCTGACAGAAACCATTATGCCAGTCTCTTCGTTGTTATACCTTTTTGTAATGTGCTCTTCCTCTGCGTCTGCTCGCAGGACTGGAGGAGAATGATATATTTGCAGAAATGCGCTGAAGCCAACCGCTGCTGGCAGTGTGACGGGTGTGATTTGGTGCCAAGCACCTGGTCAAACTGAAGACAATGAGCAGCTTATGGACTCCGTCCATCCCCAGACATAAATGTTAGTGATGATATCAAATAAAAAAGCAGAGGGAATTGGTACAGGGAGGACTTGAAAGGCAAAAAATAAGTGCTTTTCGCCCGCAGATCTTTAAGCATTGCTAAGCTTTCCTCGCTTCTCATCCCCAGACATAGAAACGAATTTGAATACTAACTAATCTTTCACCGCCGTTTTTGTCTTTCATAATTAACTTGTCATTGTTTTCTCGTTGCGTGCCTTTCCATGCTCCTCCACCCTGAAAGAGGAGCTGAACATCTCTGATATGGACATTTTTGTCTCCCTTGTCTGACTGTTTTCTGCCCGGCTTTAAACCCAACTCAGATATTCAAACAGTAGCCAAATCCTTTCACGTGCTCTTTGTTTATTTAACCGGTGCGATTCCTGTTACACAAAGAGACTACGGGGCAGTCCGGGGAGTCACCCTGCCGACGATCTAATAATGACTGCCGCAGATGGAGAACGTTGGAATGGAGCTGTCTGCTGAATCTATCGCACGCAGACACGCGGAGGAGAGTGTCAAAGCGTCTCCCGCGCAGAAGGACCGCTGGGGAATGCGGACCGTCTGGCAGATGCGTTGGCAGTCTCTGCTCTTTCACTCTCTACCTGGGCTGGACTCGGACCATGGTTAATTATAGTGGATCACTGGAGTCTCGTGTCGCCCGTGAAGAGCAGGGGGGTTGTCAGGATGTTGTCATACTGCCATGTCCTGTACGACAAAGACATGAGGAAAGGCACTGTCTCCTAGCCGAAGTTTTAGTACACGCAGCAAGGCGCAGACAGTATTGGCAGTGACTAGAATGACTAGAAAACCAGTAATTAGTTTAAACAACTTTTAAGACCGTTTACCTCTGTGCAGTGACCTTGGAAAAAGTCTGTCTGCTGATAAAATGTATTAGTAATTTTGTGTTGCTAAAAATATGAACAATATGCATTTTCTTAAAAGGAAATTATATTATATTGTATTGCATTTTATTACGCAACAATTAAATATAAAGTAGTATATTTTTATGCAATTTTTCATTTTATTAATCTTTTCAATCATTGCTTTTTTACACATCGCCACATTGTTTCTTGTTTTAAGCATGAAGCTCATTAAATTGAATTTATGCTTAACAATATAGTAAATACTTTATTCAGACTTCCTTTTCCGGAAAATTAGTGTTGTTATCCTACACAATGTTGCTTCTTAAGAAAAATAATCTTGTTTCCATTATGTTTAGATTTGTTTTATTGGAAAACAAGATGAAAATCGACCCAAAAAATGTAACCGTTAGGAATGCATGAAGTCTGTTTTGAGGTTGTGCAAAGAGCTGTGTTAGATCAAAAATTGAGCAAGAATACAGCATATAGCTTTTCCAAAAGAAAAACCTGCTCTAAAATTCTCATTGGTCAACAGATGTCAGAGTGCGTTATAGTGAACTTTAAAACTTTTGAGTGGAGCATCCCTTCCGTAAAACTTCTTATTTTTTTTAACGCACCATCCTACTTTTAAATCAACTGATTCGTTCTCTCTGACGCAATTTAAACTCTGGTGTATAGACACCCTTATTACCATGATAATGCAGTTTTAGGAACAAATTTATCACGGATGCTTTAAACCAAGGAGTTTTTAAAGTCACCTCCTCTGCAAAAGTTTAAAAATGCTACCGAAACTTTAGTACCTCAGCTTCAGACGTTCACTTCACTTTGGAGTATAATCATTTGCTTCTCTTATACTCAGTGGGGCTCACTCTATCTAGTCATGCCGGTGTATGCTGTCCCAGAAAAAATGGAGCACTTTGCGTTTCTAAAAGTTTTGTTCTACCCGTCCAGTTATTTTTACGATGGCCCATTTCTGCTATTGTTGTGGCATTATCTTGACCTCGCGTAGAGCAATTTCTCCCCAGTCAAATTAGCTCTCGCCATTCAAAGCAATGCCGTGATATAATGGTTTGACAGTTTTTGCTTCACCGAGATGAAGAAATGGAAGGCTGAGCCACTGGGGTTAATAAAATTCCTCCTCTTCAACAAGTACCCAGGGATACGGAGTGTCCTTGAAAACGACAGCACCTCACTTTCGCCCGGCACCTCCGAGCGCTGCCATGTGGGTTTCTGAGCAACTCTTTTGCTTTTCTCATCTCAGTCCATTCTTCTACATCTGTTAACAGCTGTTCTCGGCCTCATATCCGCAATCATTGGAAGTCCCTCATTAAAACAGACATTGTTCTTTCTCAGAAGCCTTTTTTTGCGGAGACGGTTATCACTGAGGTGAAAGAATGCTGCGAGCATATTAACTACAACAGATCGATTCTCGCACGTCAGGTTTTTGCCAGCGCATACAGAAGCGTGAGAACTTAATTCCGTCTTCATGCAAGTCAATGAACACCTGAAGCAGCGTTCCCAGTGGCAGCTAAACACGCGTAGCAAGGAAACGGAGGTGGGAAAGAAAGAAAGGGAGAGGAATACAGTGCCCGAACACAAGGTAGAGCGAGGGAGCCTGGGCGCGGAGCAGCGCGAGAGGCTCCGCTGAGGTTTATGCCACCTGTTTGTTTTTTTCCCCACGCAGCTTATAAATGCCTGGATGTGCCCAGCCTCCTGGGATCCGCAGGTTTGAGATCCAACACAAAAAAGGTGACTGAACAGTCCTGGGTTGTCGTAGTAACTTGGGGATTATGATTTATTAATCTGCAGTCTTTTAAATTCGAAGGGAAGCACAGAGAGGTTACCCGTCTCAGCCCCCGGGGGAGTAATCTCGCTTCAGAGAACAATTGTGAAACATGCCGTTTTTGTCTTTAACTGCCAGAAAGCGCTCGTCCCATTACTCCTCACGCTGCAGCTGTGGCGCAGGGAGAGGGTCACCCACAAGAAAGTTTGTGCAATTCCACTGAGGAATTTATTTCTGTCCTCCGTAACAAACTGATGCCTCGCTTTTCCTCGTGTCGTTCCGTCAGACTTTTGAGGAAACCGAGAGCGCACTGGGCTGTCTGTGAACATGTACGTGGTTCAGAAACTGCCGTTTGTGAATATTTTCACACTGTACAGAAACACTCAAAGCTTATGTAGCTGCGTTTACCCATGATGCATCACTTAAGCACCAAATGCAGTTGAAATTAGACTTTTTTTCAGACATTCTATTTGCTTGAATGGCATTTAATAAACCATGTGAATATTTCACACTTGTACAAATATTCTTACCCAAAATGCACCACAAGTGTTTCATAACATTGTTTTCGCATATGAATTTTATGATTAGTTGGGACATTTTCTTGGTCTAAACTTTATTTTTGGGCTATTTGCAACTTAATTGAATAAAAAAAATAGAAAAATAGAAAAAGAACAGGTCATTTTGCAAGCAAGACTTCAAATTGTGTACCGGTGTCTTTTGCGCAAAAACGTATGTATGTGAATATTTTTACAGTGATACAAAAATGCTTATCCATTTGTGCTTCATAACTGTTTACACACAAATCAGACATTTTCTTGGTCTAAAACCTAATTATTATTATTATTATTATTATTATTCATGTTTTTTATTATTATTTATTTTATCTTATTGCAACTTGATTGATAAAAAGACAGGTAAAAAGCGACGCAAGCAAGACTTGAACTTGCGTTCTGGTGTTTGTTGCGCAAAAATTTGTGTTTGTGAATATTTTCACACTAGTACAAAAAAATCCACCACATGTGATTCATGACATTGTTTGCACACATATGCATTTTAAGTTAAATTATTTATTTATTTTTTTTATTTATTGTTGTGCATTTTGAAATTTGATTGATAGAAAGAGAACAGGTAATAGAAATGTTGCTAGCCAGACTCGAACTCATAACGGTGTCTGCTGGGTAATTTTATGAATATATTTGAAATGATACAAAAATGCTTACCCAAAATGCTTCATAACATGGTTTGTGCACATGTGCATTTTAAGTTGAATTAAGACCGTTCGTTCGTTCGTTCGTTCGTTCGTTCGTTCGTTCGTTCATTCATTCATTCATTCATTCATTCATTCATTCATTCATTCATTCATTCATTCATTCATTCATTCATTCATTCATTCATTCATTCATTCATTCATTCATTCATTCATTCATTCATTCATGTGTTTATTTTTGTTTGATATGACAGAAAGTGTAGAGATAAAGAAAAATAACGCAAGCCAGACTGGAATTTGCTTATTGGTGTCTCTTGCACAAAAATGTATGTTTGTGAATAGTTTCACACTGGTATAAAATCTCAATGGTTATGTGGCACTGCGTTTACCCACAATGCATCACTAGTGCATCATAACGTTATTAGTGCCTCACAAATGTGTTTTAACAAGGTAAATTAGGACATTTTGTTGGTAAAATTGTTTATTTTTGTCTTCTTTGGAACTTCAAAATTGAGAGGACAGAAAACAAGTCCGATTTAATTTCGCACATTAGCATTTGTGAATATTTACACACAAGTACAATACTCCCAACACCTATGTAACATTTCGTTTACCCACAGTGCATCACAAATGCTTTATAAAATCACAGCACATGCATTTTTAGTGAATTTAGGACATTTTCTTGGTCAGAATAGTTTTTTTGTCCTTTTTCCCTGTGACGTCCATGTTAGCACCAAGGTTAATCATGACAGAGCGTGTGCGCTAACTGCTAGGCTCTGAGAAAATGAGATGTTTGTCATGTATATGTTTTTGAGAGTGTCAGAGTAGTTCAGAGTAGTAGCTACTTCCCTAGAAGGGCTGTTTGATTTGAATTTTAGTGTGTACTCTGTTGAATAACTTGGTTAAGTGGCTCTTACCTGTGAAGAGAGGATTAGTCTAAAGTCAAACGGAAGAGTTGGGGTACAATAATGGCCCAAGGATTTAGTTCCTCCGCAGAAGCGACAGATCCAGCAGGAGAGGACTGAGGCTGGTGCCAGACACTTCTTTGGCAGTCCTCCCCTGCTTGACTTGGCACCTCAGACACTCGTACCATCACAGCCAACAAGACGGTTAAAAAAAGCCCCTTTTTAGCCCACGTTATATAGTGCTAAAATCATCAGTGGCATGTTTCATCACTGTTGTACATGCTAACAATGATGACGTGATTACACTATTGAGTTCTTTAGTTTAAAGACGTATGAAGCCATTATAGTGGATTTTGTGCTTGATTTAGTATTCAGGTGTAGATATATATACAAAAATGTCTGTATATATTATAAAATATTTTATTTTGTTTTATTTATTTGCATGTTAATATTTTTTTTATTTGTATACATTTTCAGAACACGTAAATATGTAAATAAATGACTGTTTATTTAACTGTCAATTATATATTTACTGATCTACAGTACTTACAAAAAACAAAACAAAAAAACAATTAAAACAAAACAATGGACTGTAGCCTTGAAGTATTAGTCATTTAAATAACAATTAGGCCTATTCAATTTTATTTTCATTATATGTATATTTTAATGTATAATTTTTTAAAATTGTAATTAAACATTTAAAAATAATCTGTTACTTTTAGATACATTTTTAAAACATGTAAATATGTAAATAAATGATAATGATAAAAAGTGAAGTTTTTATTTATTTAAAAGTCATATATTTTATTTTAAAAATAATCTGTTACTTTTAGATACATTTTTAAAACATGTAAATATGTAAATAAATGATAATGATAAAAAGTGAAGTTTTTATTTATTTAAAAGTCATATATATTTTATTTATATATGCATACTGTATATACACATTTAAAACAAAACACAAAACAGTAAAATAAATTGGTCAGTTAAATTAAAAAATATTTTTTATTCATTATTTTTGTCCTTTTTTTGTAACTTTTATGTGTGTATTATTTTATTTTAATGTTTATACTTTTTAACATATATATATATATATATATATATATATATATATATGTGTGTGTGTGTGTGTGTGTGTGTGTGTGTATAAATGAAATTAAAATCAGTAAAACTTGTATTTAATTAAAATATTTAATTGTCACTTATATAGGTTATTTACTTATTTACAAACATTAAAAAAATAACAAAAAACAATTCTAAATTAAAATATAACAATGGACTGTAGCCTTGAAGTATTGGTCAGTTAAATAAACAAAGCATTTAAATTTTTATTTTTCTACTTATTCAGATTAGCAATCCTAAAAGTCTTACAATTCAATTACATTTATATGTATATTTTAATAACTATATTTCACATCTCTATGTAAATTTTAGTAATTGTAAATTGTCTATTTCATATTGTAAAAAAGTCACAACACATAATAAAAATGTTGCAACTTTTTTTCCCCGTCATTAATCTTTCATTGTAAGTTTCATGGATTTGAACAGGCCTTCGAAAGCTGCCATCTGCAATCCAGATTTGTTCGAGACAAAACATATGACAGATTGTGATATACCATTCTCACTACATAACGTGGGTGTCATGTCAGAAGCATCTCTATGGAGCAGCATGGATGTTTTACCATGAAAACTGTTCATCTTGAGAGCACATTGTGGTTTTGCTTGTCAGGCAGCCAATAAAGAAAAAGAAGCTGTCAGTCAAAAAAACAAATTGGGAACTGTGCGATAAAAAAGGAGAAAAGAGTCAATACCAAAACCACATCCGTATTAGCCGGATGCATTTGCGTCTACGTTAGTTGTATTAAACCATCTAATGTGCAGTGCAGTCTTCGAAAAAAGTCAAAGTGAATCATAATTTCGACTTGAACACAAACCGTTGTGCAAGATCTCATTTGTACTCTCGTATACACGACAACGAAATGATATGTTTAA
Organism: Sinocyclocheilus anshuiensis; assembly: GCF_001515605.1. Lineage (NCBI taxonomy): Eukaryota > Metazoa > Chordata > Actinopteri > Cypriniformes > Cyprinidae > Sinocyclocheilus > Sinocyclocheilus anshuiensis. The sequence goes on along the minus strand of NW_015549624.1, from coordinate 1,700,629 downwards.
GACAAAACGATATTGTTCTTTCTGTACACTGCAACCCTACCTGTCTCCTGTGTTATAAATCACTGAGGAAATGATTTTGTGGTCTCTCCCTTTAGTGGTGTAATTCATATCGCTCCATAACAACATCCTGTCATCTCTCATATTGCGTCTGGTGATTGATAATCTGGCTCAGTTTGCGCGCTCATACAAGCGAGTCATGATATAGATATTGCAGTTTGCGTGACTGTTTGGGCCATTAAGATTATTACATAATTGATATATTTCACCCGCCGGCATGTTATAATGTGAAATGTATGATAGAGTGTTGCTCTCGTACAAGCTGCCTGAGATTTACGTGAAAGTGTAATGCGGCAGATCGAAAACTTTTCAGTTCATAATTGAACGTGTAAGAGCAACACTGCCATGTGTGTGGATTGGTTGTTTTAACTGAACCTTTTTGATTTTGAGACCATATATGAAGACCCACATGTAGGCTGAGATATTTCTGAGAGTTCTGTTGTAATGACAAACTCATTCATTCATTTATTTATTTCAATTAAGCAGAATTAAAGCCATAAAAAAGTTGTTGTTATTTGAAATAAAATAAACTTAAGCTGAAATAACTAAAATGTGTGTATTATTTTGATTGCTAAACAAATATTTAATAAAAAAAATGTAAATGTCAATGACTTGAAATAAAATAAATAAACTGAAACTGAAATAAAATATAAATGTCTCAACATGTCTTATTTTAATTTAGTTTATCTTGATGTACTAAAATAACAAACTGAAATAAAAATATATAGAGACATAGATAAATAAAAACTACTAAAAATGACAAACACACAACAAAATTACTAAAAGTTTTAGTAAAATTAAAATGAAAACAAAAAAACTGATTCAAAATAATAATCAAAACTATAGTAGTATCTTAATGATACTAAAATTATACTTTTTTTTTTTTACAGAAACTAGGAGTGGTGATCTAGCGACCCTATACACTTTTTACAAAAAAATAATCAGAAAACTGGCTTTTATAAAAACTTTATTAAAAACTTTTATATTTTACTATTTTTTTTTCTTGTTATATTGTTTATAATTAATAAATTGAGGAAAACCAGGAAAGTTGATGTCTAACTTAAAATAATGAAGGAGGGAGAGGGTAGAGAATGATGTCCCGGGTCGCTAAAGACCCAAGGTATGCATTTAAGGGTTAAAAAAATTACATTTAAATAAGTAAATAATTAAAAATGTTACATTATTCCAGAACTTTCAATGTTCTTTAGAGTTCACACTCTTTATGACAAATTGACAAAAAAATTATTTATTGCATATTTAGTTAGTTGGTTAGTTAATACTGCTGTTGTAATGACAAATGTGTATTTTTTAAATAATTATACAGAAACTAGGAGTAGCAATAAATTATGATAATTATAAATAATTGAAATTAAAATTCTTTAATTCCCAAACATTCAAGAACTTAATGTTCTTCAGTGTTCACACTCTTTATAATGACCAATGAATTTACAATTTCTTTCTTTCTTCCTTTAAATATTTTAATACATTTTCTGTTTTCTGTTATTGTTACTGTTTTCTCTTATTATTTATGTAGCTTTTTAGTTTATTTAGTTTTTTTACTTTAATACATTTCTCCGTTTTCTCCCAAACATCAATTTCCCTGCAGTTTCTACCCTATACTATTTTAGAGCTTGACTTAACTACAAAAATATGTTGAATTGTTTAAAATGATGTTAAAAATGTTATAGAAATTCCCTTGATTTTTTTTTTTAATTAAGATTATTTATTGATTTCCATGAATTTTTCCATCTCTCTTATATCCACGTCTTCCAAGACCATGGGAACCCTAGTTAGGGTTAACTAAAAATGACAGTTGCTGAGGGAACATATTACAATAAGAAATATGACATCAGTTTTTATCCTGATTTCTAGCTGCTGTAGCTCATTCTAAAGCTGGCTTTGTCTTATTTATAATGATTTTAAGCCATCCTGCGTCCCCCATGGAGGTGTAACTGTTAACTGTCAGGCAATGGCTTCGACATGAGCGCTAGCATATTGTTGGAGGGTATTTGAACATACAGAGTGGCAGAGAGCACACGAGGAAAGTTAAAATAGGAAGTGGCCCCTTGGTTGAGTTGGTAGCAGATGGAAGTTCAGAGAATGAAATGATGCAGGTCTTGTTTCGTGCAGTCAGGTGCCAGAGCCGGACTCTGAGGAGCAGGAGAAAGCCGCTCAGAGCTGATGTGAGAAGACAGCTGCTTCACTGCTCCCAGAACAGCCTCCTACAAGGTCACTTTGTGCAGGACCACCATCTCAGGGGATTGTGGGTAGAACATGACACGTATCAAAGACAGAGATTTACATGAATACAGTCCGATCTGTCGAATAGAACACAAGATATCCCATAGGGACGCGATCTCGAGACTTTGTGTATCTCATTCTATGTGAGTTTGGTCGTTAGTGACACGTTTCTTCCCACACAGGCATCAATCAGCAGACCGAAGTCTTTAACATCTGTTGCGAGCGTAATTTTTAACCGTGGCGTTCGAACTACTCCGGTGCAGTTTAAAAAAGTTTCCCAGACATTGTCTGTCCTTCCTCTAAAGTATCCCATTGTACCAGAGGCTTTTTTCTTCATGCATGGACTGAGAGGCGCGATTCTCTCGTTAATAAATCATGCCAGATGAGTTTATCACGGAGATAAAGGAACTCCGCTGGGCAAGGCTGGGTTTCTGGGCGCTGCTACAATAAATGATGAAATGCCACTGTCACATACATCACATTTATAGCGGCTAACTTTTTAGCTTTTATTGCCGTCAATAGAGAAGAACGGGGTTTTCTGGCGGGTAGCGCAAAATAGACAGGTGGCGAAGAAGACATTTTAAGACTCTCCGGCGTTTAAGACGCAGACAACCTTCCGGAGTAGACTTGCTTGGTCTGTGATAAAATGCAGTCCACAAGTGATTTCTTAAGAGCGCAAGTTAGTTTATGAATGATAAAGGTCACAGGGTTATCTTAGCGCACTGATTAGCACTGCTTCTATGCACTAGCTTACATGTGCTGTAAACCTGAAGCCAAAAAATATGTTTTTTATTTATTTATTTTAAATTGTTCCAGTGTGTGAATATGGACCGTAAAATGAGCAGTTTGCTTGACTTCTGTCAGTAATTGGTCCAATCAAATTCATGTAGACAATTTGACTTTTTCAAATTTGAATTGTATTACTTGTATTAGTCAGGCTGTCAGTTGTTTAAAATTAAAATCAAATTAATTACACAATGTACTGATTAATCACATTTTTTGATATATACTTATGTTTGCCAACTGAAGATATTTTGACATTTTGTTTGTGGCAGATGTGTAAAACATTGAATACATCAGTGTTTTTTATTGTTAACTAAAAACCATTTTTGTTAATTAAAATGAAGCTGAAATAAAATATAAATATTAGATGTGCAACTTGAAAGAATGTTAGAAATGTTGCTTTGGTAACTAACTGAAATAAGACATACTAAAATGAATATCAAATGAAATAAAAATGTATTAAAGCTTATTAGAACAAAATAAAAAAAACTAAATGAAGTAAAAATGTGATTTATAAAATAAAATATAAATATTACATAAAAAATGTAAATGAATGTTAGAAATGTTTCCTTGGCATTTGCAACTAAATGAAGCGGAAGTACTAAAATGACTAAAACTGAAATAAAAATAAAGCTACAATAGAAATAATCTAATAAAATGCTAAAATTTAATCTAAAATTAAAACTAAAATTTTACATTTTTAAGTAACTTTTTAAGTACGTTTTAATTATAATATTAAAATAATATAGAATAAAACTGAAAGTTATCAAATTAAATCTAATGCAGTGTATTATTTAAAACTACAGTTGCATATAAAGTACACTACTGTAAATAACGCTGAAATAGATGAAACGTTTTTTTTAGAAGTCAATATATTGTTTAATTTCCGCTGTTGCATCAATATACTATTATTAAAATTGTGGCCAATAAGCTAATAATTATTTTCATGCTATAGCCAAAATCTGACAAATGGCTCAATAATACACCTTCATACTGTTTTGCCTACAAATTAACAGTCTAAAAAAAATTAAATTAAATGTGTACAGTATGAAAATGTAATATTTTCAGATTTGCTAGATTTTTTAAAAATAATTTTAATATATTTTTAAAATAATTTTTATAATTTTAATGCATTATATTATTTAATAGTATAATTTTTTATATATTTAAAAAAAATATTAATCACACTACATTATTGTGTTAAAATGACAGGCCTAAATAATCATAATAAATTCATTAACAATGAAAAAAAAAAAGGAAAAAAAAAAGATCTCAGCTGTTTGAACTGATATATTAGGTCCATGGTATAATTGCTCCCAGACACAAAGACGATTGGTTGGGTCTCTTAACTCTTGAGAGTGACTTTGAAGGGAGGAACACACAGCGCACTATTTCTCCAGCCCCACTACTGTGTTTCAGGGAATATGGAGGAAGTAATGGGGATCTCAGCTAATGACTTGGGAGAACAAAACTTGGTCTCTTAACATCAAGAGTCTTATTATTTTTAGCTCTGGCCAATGCTGAGCTTATCCCTATTACAGGGACCATTCTTTGTGCTATCAGATGTGGAAATTAAAGTGAAATGACTTAAGGGGACGATTGCCCATACAGCAAGTAGGCTAGTCTGCCCTTCAATAAGGCTCAATTTGACATAAATGTATGTTGTAACCTTGCTTTTTCCTTCAAGATCTTTTAAAATTGATCAAGGAGGGGCTGCCTCCAAAGGCAACATGCAAGATTAGTTTCTTATAAAATATTTGATAAAAAGAATATCCCTCAGTATCTGACAAAGTGTAATTTTTTTTTAGAAATATTCATAAATAATTTTATAAATGAATGTATATAGTTTATAATTTTTATAATGTAAAAAATATAGTTTTCGTTCTCATGGTAAGTGCAATTTTTATGGGGAGAAAAAAAAATCCCATGATGATGATTGACAACTTAGTCAATATTACCTGTTGCACTTAAAAAAAAAAAAAACACCACTTAATGTTATGTTAATTTCGATGAGAATGAATGCTGGGCTTGTACCATGGCATCAGTTTTTAGGATGGCAACCCGTCTGTTTTTACATACAACACTTTTTTTTAAATGAAAACTGCTGCAGTGGAGTGTTTGTTTATTGGACTTTCCTTAGTGATGGCATACAGAAGCTAGCGATGATGACCACTAGCTGAGTGCTTTTACAAGCTGAGGCCAAAGCTTTCTTTGAGTGATGGAGAAAGAGAGGTGATGATCAATGGCTGTCAGTACTAGGGGAGTCAGACAGGTCACTCTGCGACACAGGAAAGCTCTTGTCTGGAGACTGGCAGACGAGAGTTGACAGGCCCTGGCGGTGCTCTTCAGAGAACAGATTGGACACAGAACGGCTCTGCTTTATCGCTACTCTGCACGGCTACCTGCAGTCTTTGCGTACATTTATTTGTTGGATTAAATCGCAGCTTCTCGGTTGGGTTCCTGTGGCGTCCACTTCTTTCTAAAGCTGGGCGGTATATACCTTGTGATGGTACATATGGGTCAGGTGGTACTCCATTTTTTTAGGAGTTTTAAAAACTGAACATCAAGCCACTTAAACTAGTATGCTAAATGTGTCGCTGATGGCTGCTTATACTGTCAACAGGGGGGTTGTTTAGTTTTGATTTGTCACGTCTGTTGTAGACAAGGTGTAATTGTAGATTGTTTATAGGATTTTGGGACACTTGCTGTCAGTGGAATAAGTAATTGTGCTTGTGTTTGCACATTGTGCACTATGTTGTTTGGAAAAAACGACATTATAGGGTTAGTTCACCCAGAAATTAAAATCTTAGAAAACTCCTCAATTACTCACCCTCATGTCGTTCCAAACCCGTAAGACCTTCGTTCATCTTCAGAACACAAATTAAGATATTTGTGATCAAATCCGAGATCTTTCTAACCCTCCATAGACAGCAAGGGTCCTACCACATTCAAGGCCCAGAAGGGTAGAAAGGACATCATTAAAATAGTCCGTGTGACATCAGTGGTTCAACCGTAATTTTATGAAGCTATGAGAATACTTTTTGTGTGTAAAGAAAACAAAATTAACGACTTTATTCAACAATTTCTTCTCTTCCGTGTTGGCTTTCGACGTGCATTTACAAAAGTCAGAGCGCCGGCTCCTGCGTCAGCAACATCACACACATGCGTCATGGTACCCTTGTGAATGTGCATCGAAGACTGACATGAAAGAGAAGAAATTGTTGAATAAAGTAGTTATTTTTGTTTTCTTTGCGCACAAAAAGTATTCTAGTAACTTCATAAAATTACGGTTGAACCACTATGTCACATGGACTATTTTAATGATGTCCTTACTACCTTTCTGGGCCTTGAACGTGTCAGTTATGTTGCTGTCTATGCATGGTCAGAAAGCTAATTAAATCTTAATTTGTGTTCCGAAGATGAACAAAGGTCTTATGGGTTTGGAACGATATGAGGGTGAGTAATCAATGGCAGAATTTTCATTTTTGGGTGAACTAACCCTCTATGTTGTGCTTAGATGCTAACTTTGAGGCCTATACTTGCACTGTCTTAAAGTCGAGCAGTTTCATCACCCTATCCTTTGAGTTACGAGATGCGAAGGGAGAGAATCAGATAAGCGGAGATCCCTAGACACCTGCCAACAAGCTTTGGAATATATTTAGTCAAATGTTTATGATGCCAAAGACCAGGGCTAGCTTCTCATTAACCAGTGAACCAGTCACAGAAGTTGGGGCTGCATTAATCTTTTGGGTTCTGTTTCAAACGGTTCCCATATTTATTCCCATCAAGCTGCTGTGGCTGAATGTTCCCCCCTCATGTGCATTCTGGGAAAAAAATTCTAAAAATTCTAAAAATAAATAAATTAAACGCCACCAAATAAATGAAAAAAAAGTGCTGTAAACTTGACGAGATCAAACGCGGGGGGCGGATGTTGAGACGCTGGCCAGTTTTCTGAGCCTTGCATAATTCATGTTCTCTAAAGCGGGTCTTCCTTAATGAGGGTCTGGTGGCTGTTTTTAGATGTGTTCAGATTGCGGGTGGAAACGTGCGATCTGACCCACTCTGAAGCTGTGGAACCTGGGGTGCGCCGCGCTTCAGATCTGGAAGATATGAGACGAGGTTCAAAATTCAGACAGTTCCTCTCCATCTGAAATTAGAGGGATTACTTCATTTGTTTTAGAGAGTGTAATCTAAACTGCAATTACTCAATTATTTAGCAGCCTGTAATCATGGCCAAATTACTAACTTCATTCCCGTCTAGTGCGTCATTGTCTTACGCCTGGTTTCCATTTTGCATTGTTTATTTGTGTTGTTTTAGTAGATTTAACCCGCTGATTTAGGTTTCAATTTTCACTCTTTGAGTACCAAAACAAATGCAGTGACCATCCTTAGCGGCTTAATTGAAACATGGCTATTGTGTTCATAAATATTTAAAGAAACGTCAATTCATAATTACTGGCTCTGGGTAGAATATCCATGGTGCCAGTCTTTTAACGGGGCATAATTTATCCACTCCTTAACAGTTGACTCAAATAGCCGCTTTATTTTCTCTGTAATTCTTTCTTTTTCTCACATCAAGCAGAGCTGGTGCCTGACTCAGAGCAATACTGTTGGCTTTTATAATCATCCACTGCAACAAAATACGGATTATCACTTCAGGAGGGGCCATTTTCAGTGTGAGAGCTCGGGCGCACCCTCAGACGCTATTAATGCCAGAAATCCCTCTGTACATCGGTGCAGGGCTCCTTAACCATGTTGTCTTCATTTCCCTATCAGACTCGGGTAATAGAACAAATTCACACCAAAGGGCTTCAATTAAGGACTGCAAAAGCTGGTGTAATTGGAGCCTCCGATAGCCTAGAGCCCCTGTTAAAGCTTTAAAGAAGACGTGTTGAGATGTAGCCGCGCTGTGGTGGAACAGACGAGGAAAGCAGACGTGAAGACAGAGTAATAACCTAATTTGTAGAGGTACCTCGGCTGTATTCCCAGATAAGTATCCCGAGGGAAAGAGATTCTGGGATCTGAGATGTTATGAGGTGGTGCAGTAAACAACATGCACATGGAGGCTTTTGCACTGACAGAAAAAAGTCAAACTGACCGCAAGTTGAGACTTGGTGAATAGAGTAACAGCGATGGTTAACTACAAATGCCGTCTTGAATCCCTTGTAACCCTCTTCCTAATATGCACTTTGGTACATAGAGACGAAAAGGGGGCATTCGTGAGCACCCTTCTAAAACCCAAAAATGTATAAGGGTCAAACTACAGTTTTGTGGACTTCATGGACACTGCATGCGACATCCATTGAAAACTTGTAGGAATGGAAGTACACATCAATTGCACCATTTGGGACAGGGCCAAAGTTGAGCAAACCTTATAGCAACTTGACTGATTCATTTCACTGAGTTTCAAACAGTGTCCAATGGCTACGAACTTTAGGCCACAAGCGTTTATCGCATGTGCTTTCTGAATAGATGCTCCATGTCAGAATCCCTCACTTGTTTGCCAACTATAACATTCCACCTCAGCAGACAGGAAGCAGATCTAAGCACCCTATATGAACCCCCATACAGCAGAACATCAAACAAGTGCAGTAGTGCTGACTTCTGTAAGCTTTCCCTCAGCGTGGGATAGAGAAGGAAGGGCTGGTCTTGAAATCTTTCTTTATTGTGAAGCCAGAAGTGCAGAGTGGTATCAACACTTCGGAATAAGCAAGAGAATAATGTACCTCAGTGAGTATATGTTTGTTTAAGACAGGAACGGAATCACTCTGGGATATTTTCTTGCATTCCCCACATGAGTCATACAGTAATAGCATGCATCCCTCTCACCAACTGCAGCAGGTAGAATAAGACTGAATTGTTTAAGGTGTGAGGTGAAGGTGCACAACCATCCTTCATTACTCAGGAAAAAAAACCCTCACTTCAGAATCATTTACAGAGTTGTGACAGCAGTGGAAACGCATGCCAGCTTCAAGCATTACTTACTAACTCCTAATGTCCCATGTAATTACCACCTCTGATTGTCAACGTACAATTCCAATGTCGAGGTAGTGCCAGGCGCCATTTAACATGTATAAGATGACCGATTTCAATTAAATTAGGTTTGAGTACTGCTACTCTAAAGAGCAATTGGTCTCTAATCCAAATATTATAGGTACTTTCTCATTCATCTGAGGGACAACTGTGTTAAGTTCCCAACTCTCGACATGCTTAAACCTCTTAAAAGATTCAGCTACACCCAAACATGCTTGTCCTTTTTCTTCCTCAGCATGAAACTCGTTTCCCCACTAGGTCCCAAGTTTAAGGTGTGACCTTTGTCCAAGGATCACTTGGGGTTGTGGTGACTGGTTGGTGCCCCATGTCAGATACACAGTGGGTTCTAAGTGTGTCTCTAGAGAGAAAACAGGCTGTGGTACCTTCAGTGAAGATAAGAGGTCGCTCTGCCAGAAGCTTGAATAGAAGGAGCGTGTCCTGTGGTTTTGGCCTCTTATGACCCTTACTTGTCTGGCTGACCCTGGCACCATGGTTGATGCTCAGGAGTATGTATAATTTGTTTAGTTTAACACTCCTAATAGTACATTTTACGGCCCAATCAGATATAACTCTACCAGTTACTTGATGCCATTGATGTCTGTTTCTAAAATGTCTATCCTTGTTCTTTTCCTTGCTTTGTTTGAGAGGAGTGAGATGATAGCAGGCTCACGACTTCCTTTAAAGTTTCACTGTCTTTTAAAAGTATTGTATTGAAATCCTGTCAGTTCTCGGTGTTACATTAGCATTTCAGAGTGATTAGCATACTAAGACACTTGAATTTTCACTCTTGAAGCTTAAGACTCTGTGGAGTGGTGAGCCTTTTAACACAAAACGATTTCTTTTCACTCTCGCTTAGTAATGAGGTTGCTTCTACCGGTAATCAATTATAGCAAGCTTGTCAACAAGCTAGTAATTTTCTAGCGACAGTTTTAAGGAAAATATCAAAGCTGCACCGGACATGTAGGACTTTTGCCAGCTATCTAGTGCTTTGTTTAATAGATATGTTAAATGCAGTCGAGACAGTGCTAACAAAACACTGCTTGCGTGTTCCAAATCCGATGTATCCACCTCTTAACAAAACCAACAAAGGCAGTAGGTGGCGGCTGTCGGAGGGCCTCTTTCCGCCGTATTCAGAGATGACAGAGTGGGCGTGGCTTGCATGCTAATTGACATTTAAAGCCCACCACTGTGTGCTTTCCAAGCACAGGTTTAGGCTAGTGGTTTTTGATGTTAATTTTTTTTTGTTCAGGGTAATCAGAGGTGGTGGGTAGGAGTGTTTGCACCAAACGAGAATTACCCACATGCATTTGTGTTAGAGATTTTTATGTCTGCACACTTGCGTCAATCCTACTCCTCTGGCCGCCGCCGCCCCCTCTGCCTCTCTGGCTGCCCACTCGCTGACTCAGTAAATGCTACATTTGCATAATTATCTCTTTAATTGGCGGGCGTGAATGAGAGTATTCTCCTTTATATAGTCCTCTCCACATTTTTTTCCAGAGATGTGAGGAGATGAGAGTCTACAGAGCAAGCAAATTGCCAGCTCACCCCCCCCTTCTCTCTCTCTCCCTCTCTCTTTTCCTCTCTCTCTCAATTCTGCTTAACTCGATAATCATCCGTGTTAATAAACTGTTTCACACACCTTCGCCCACTTAAGCCTTTTTCTGTCAGAATTTGCCAGATGATTAGAAAAAGATCAGGTTGTGCCAAGACGATTAGATTTACTTCTTGGTTTTTGTAACGCAGGGAGGAGCAGAAGTTGTTTCTCTCCCGTTTCAATTAAAATCGGAAATCATTGTGCGGTATATGCTAACGTGAATATGCTAAATTTGTCGGTTTTCTCTGAGGTAAAGCAAGATATAATTGTCTCATGAGTCACTTGCGGTGGAAAAATGGAAGAAGGAGGAAAATGATTTGTTCCAGAACAATTGCAACAACTTCGTTTCACAAAAACCTTGCTCTTATGAGTTAGTGAAACAACGTAGTTGTGCTTTGCTGGAAGGCCTTGAAGCTGAACAAAAGCTTTTGTTGAGTTTTTCAGAGGATTTCTACAGAAACATTTAGATACATGGTAGCTATTAGGTTACAAAATATAAGGTGTGAGAGTTAAGAGTTAAGAGAAGAAAAATGCAAGAGATTTGAGCTAAAATACTAGTCAAGGTGTGTTTCGATGTGCAATAGGTCAGGCATGAAGGCGTTCTATTTGGGATTAGCTGTCCAGAACAGATAAAATCACATTAGATTCTTCCTCTCTTGACCTCAGCACACAAGTTCACAATCACCAAGGCCTCGGCTAAATCCCTGCTTTTGCGTTCGTTACTGAATGCTTAACACAGGGAGTGTGAAATGTAATGAGCGTAATTAATATTTTGTGTGGTAGAGGGATAGACGTAATTGAATCCAGAAGACAGTACAGGGTCAGCTAACTTTGGTTATTCGCACCGTCCAAGTCCCATCGCACAGCAAGGCCATTTGAGCTTTCTGATGACAGTTCACATTTTAGAAAAACTTGCTGAATATTAATTAACTCAATGGCTGCCTATAAGACGCCAGTATTAGTCATGGATAGAACTGTGTAAGCATAATTATGATCTAATGGACTTGTGTAATACAGAACATTATGCAATTTTGGGGATTTATTGTACATGAACATATTGTGTGAAGTACTTTCAAAGTTAAAGTACAATGGAGATCTATTATTATGGTGACTCAGTACTTTATTTTTTTTTAGCTGTGAGAAATTATTTTATATGCTGTGTGGGACTGGAAGTAAATAAATTGGAGCCCATTTTGCTCTCTATGTGAGGTTTAAGCTTTCTAAAGTTGTTATTTTTTATTTATTAATTTTTTTGCTCTATTTATTAATACTATAATGGAAATTAGTTGAAAATTAAAGCTGAAAGTATTGCAGATTGGATTTGAACTCTTATTTCACACATGGGTGCCAATATATCTCACAATTCAGACATTTTTGTCACAAAATTACGAGTTTATATCTCGCAATTGCAATTTATAAACTGATGATTATCAAGTTACATCTCAAAATTTTGACTTTTTCTCACAATTCTGAGTTTACATCTCACAATTCTGATTTTTTTTCTCAAAATTCTAGTTTAAATCTCACAATTCTGACTTTTTCTCAAAATTTTGAGTTTACATCTCACAATTCTGATTTTTTTTCTCAAAATTCTAGTTTAAATCTCACAATTCTGACTTTTTCTCAAAATTTTGAGTTTACATCTCACAATTCTGATTTTTTTTCTCAAAATTCTAGTTTAAATCTCACAATTCTGACTTTTTCTCAAAATTTTGAGTTTACATCTCACAATTCTTATATTTTTCCTCAAAATTTGAGTTTATATCTCGCAATTCTGATTTTTTTTTCAATATTCTGTTTACATCTCACACATCTGCTTTTTTCTCAAAATTTTGAGTTTACATCTCACAATTCTGATATTTTTCCTCAGAATTCTGAGTTTACATCTCCCAGTTCTGATATTTTTCCCCAAAATTTGAGTTTACATCTCACAATTCCGACTTTTTCTCAAAATGTTGAGTTTACATCTCACAATTCTGATATTTTTCCTCAGAATTCTGAGTTTATTTGAGTTTACATCTGATGTAAATACATTTTGAGTTTACATCTCACAATTCTGATAATCTCAAAATTTGAGTTTACATCTCAATTCTGACTATCTCAAAATTCTGAGTTTACATCTCACAATTCTGACTTTTTCTCAAAATGTTGAGTTTACATCTCACAATTCTGATATTTTTCCTCAGAATTCTGTTAAATCAGACCCCTAAAATGAAGCAAAAGTGAATTTAAAGGATGACATTGACAGCATTTTAATGTTCGAGACACCGTTGAAGACTTTCTAACACTGCCGCAATATTTTATTTAGAGCACATTTAGTTTTAAGTTAAGTCTCTAAATTATTAATCTATATTTTTAGTTTGTCCTCTGTGCTTTAATTCTTCATCACGTGTTTATATATTATCCGTTCCGTTCTGTCTTAAACTGAAGCAGATTAAATTAGCTTCTAAAGAGGCGAGTGAAAGTGGCAAGCAGGGAACAATTCCTGCTCCTTTGTGCTATAAGAAATATACAAACTGCTCCATTATCTCAGAGGAGGAAGTGCTTTAATGATTTATAGTCTGATATTTTTCCCCAAAATTTGAGTTTACATCTCACAATTCTGACTTTTTCTCAAAATGTTGAGTTTACATCTCACAATTCTGATATTTTTCCTCAGAATTCTGTTTTTACATCTTTGATTTGTATTTTTGTATTTTGGTTTTGTATTTTTGTATTTTTATTCCGTGGCAGAGACGAGCTTCAATACAACTTCAACCTGTCAACAACTTCAACCTGTGAAGTTTTGTTGTGGGGTAGGCCTATATTGTGGAGTTGTGGGTGATTTGATGCAAACGGCATTTTACTCTCATCCTGCATATGTAAATATGAACCTCTAACAAAGCTCTTTCTCTTTATTCGTTACCTAAAAAAACGTTCCCAGAGCAATTTAAAAAGGGAATCTCCTACCAATACCTATTCACAGCACTCCTCTGCTCTTTTGAGAGAACAAGAGAAAGATCACGTGCCGACTCGACGACCGGATTGTTAGGGCGCCTTTGAAACGGAGCGTGGTGCAAGAGCATGTGCCGGGGCGCCTGCTCAGCCTCCCTGGTTGACTTGGTAGCGTTTGGCAAATGGAGGACTAGAGGACATGTTTTCAGGAAAAAGTGATTCATTGCGCCAAGCGCGGCAGTCATTAGAGAAGTGTCTCGCTTTTCGTCCCCCCAGACTCTCCAGACACACTGCGACGAGCCACGGCTGTTTTGGAGAACAGAAGAAGCGTGGCGGAGCATAAGCAGATCTGCCTCTGCTGCACAGGCCCTTGTTCCCCCTCCGAGAAACCCCAAATAAGAAATATGAATAAAAGAAGCGTTTCTCGGGCAGACCACACACTTGCGAGCAGGGGACGGAGATATGTTGGGGCAGTTGTTCGCCAAATCCGTAAAGTGTTTGATGATAGACTTTATAATCTAACGTTTGATGGTGATTGCGTGTGTTAGTGGTCGGACGGAAACAATGGGGCGAAAAATGCATGGGGCTTCTTTCTATCAAAGCTGTTGTTTTTAAAAAAAAACTGATTGAATTTGTTACAATTATGGAAAAAGAGCCTGACCGAGTGTTTTCTCTCCCTCTTCGTGAGTGATTCAGTCTCTGAATGGTTTATTTGTGAATGGTTGCCAGGAAAACATCCCTGTTGCTAGCGAAAGGGGAGGTATCCGGAGCGAAGCACGCCTCGTCACATTTTCGGGTCCCGCTGGACTTTGTTGAAATTGTTTTATGCTGACTGATGCCTGGGAAATCCGACATTTGTTTCTGACGGGGCTGTTCGCATTGACTGTTTTGAGTTTGTGGTCAGGCTTTAATGGAGACGGCGGTAGGTAAGAGTTTGAGGCAAAAGATTGTCGTCTTGATGCGAAAGTCTCAGTCTATGAGGACAAAAGGAGGTGCCTGTGAAACTAGCGTCTTTGAACTTTGAACTTCAGCTTTGGTGTTTGAGATGGTGCCTGGACATTTGAGTTTTTTGAGGGAACCCCACCCTGTCGTCCAGTGGTTCGATACACTGTAATTTTGACATGCGTCTCCTTAGTTACAAACACAAGACATGTTGATTAGTTAGAGACACAAGACAAAAGCTGAGTGTTCTGAAGAACTTTATGTTAACCAGCATAGCTATTATATTATATTATATTATATTATATTATATTATATTATGTGCCGGGGCGCCTGCTCAGCCTGTGATCTGCGTCTAGCCTGAAGAGTACTGGCAGTCCCTCCAATCCTCTTCCAATGTTCAAAGGTAACGGCGGGCCTCTCCCAGGCCTCCCGCTTTGATGTGCTCTCCGACACCAGTCATATCACTGCTACCAACTCTCTCTGGCCCTCCTCGACAGAGGCAGGCAAAAAAACGGGAGAGTTAATTGGTTAGTCACAACATCTTGCACCAGACACCGCTCTGGTTTAAATCGCGTAACTGCTTTCTCTGCGCACTGATGTGCCTTTTCACAGATAAACGAAAAAACGCAAACAATATTGTAGAAAGAAAACGGACAGCTCTCTCTGGGAGAAGAAATGGGTCTCTCGAAGAACAAGAGCACTGCGGTATAATGATTCATGACTTTTAAAATCAAATTAGACGTAATTAACATGGAGCTGAATTAATATCAGTTGTGTTTTGCATCCATGACAAATGCAGGATCATCTATCAGATGGGAGGATATTCATCACAGAGGGCAGGAACCACTGCTCAGTTAATGAGGGAGAAACGTTGAGGTCACTGAATGTGTGAGGATGCGTTCTAGAAGCACGCTTATGTCATTCACTGAGCTGTTTCTCATAAGTACACCAGAAATTAATAGTTAAAGGTTTTTTTCCACACTAAAATCCACCCTAAAACCTCTTTTACTGGACCAAAAAGTGAAAAGCCAGTTGTTCTTACATTCATCCCGCTGTCCCTGGCTTTGAAAGTGAACTCAGACTCTGAACATCTGGAGTGCTTTGTGTTCATAATGAACAAAATGATGTTCCTGTGCAATTCCTGTATTAAGCACCTACAGTGATTAATACATGAACATACTGTAGATATTTTTTACACAAACAAAAAAAGTTTGTTTTTCAGGCTTTTGGAAATATTTATGTCCATTTCTTTGAAAAAGACGGTGTGAATTGATTCACAAAACTGTTTTGAGCTTTTCAACAGGGTGCCGAAAACGCTTACAAGTTGAGCATTAACCTATATAATCTAGACTCCTATATTTTGATATTATATTATATTATATAAAATTTTATTATATTATATTATATGTTACATTATATTATCAATATTTAAATTATTTGACATTTTTAGAAATATTATTATTAATCATTTTAACTGATTTAGTTTTTTTATTAATCAAAAAAAGTTAATAAATGAAATACATTTTCAGTTGTTAACTAGTTATATTTTATTGGCTGTTAGAGCATATACTTAAAAAAAAAGCACTTAAATATTATATTATATTATATTATATTATATTATATTATATTATATTATATTATATTATATTATATTATATTCATAGCTATTATATTATATTATATTATATTATATTATATTATATTATATTATATTATATTATATGTACCGTCTGTGTCTCTTCTTATAGTGAAGCTGTGAGTTTAATTAAGGCACAAACAGCAATATTACCACCTTTTTGTTGAGATATATAATGTAGCTTTAATAATAATAATAATAGTAAAG
>NW_015549624.1:1661665-1684182 GCF_001515605.1 Sinocyclocheilus anshuiensis | reverse complement strand
TAATAATAATAGTAAAGTTTTTAATTGATTTAGTTTTTTAGTTAGTCAAAATCTATTTTTTTTTCAATTATGAAATGCAATTAAATATTGTTTTTCAGAGCATGTACATTTAAAAAATTTAATGATCTGTATCAGTCATAATATTTAAGTAAATGACTGATATTTTTACTATTATATTGTATTTAGATATTTTTGACATTTTTATAGCTATACAGCAGCAACAATAATGTCATTTATGTGGCTGACTTTGTTTTTTGACAATAACAGAAAAATATTATACAATTTTAAAAATCAGCTCTGTGTATTGATTATCAAAATATTTACATTTAAAACGCTTGATGATCTGTATGAGTCATAATCAAGTAATTGATATTTTTGTATTTTATCAATTGTAGTATGTTATTTTCAGACACTGTTTTTTTACTACTACCACTAAAAAACAGTTTTTGATGTAGTTATTATATAAAAAACCCCAGAATAAAACAAATAATTTTTAGCAATTATTAGCTAGTTATGTGTATCATTTGAGAATATTTAAATGTAAAACACTCAGTGAGTTATAATATATCAGTCAATTATTTGACTAATAGAATTTGTAAAATTCAATTAATGACGTTATTTTATTTATTTCTTTATTGCGATTTTGGGGGAATGAGCGTGTAAAAAAAATCACATCATTCATGAAGTTGTACACAAGAATTTCTTGTGTTTGCAAATAATGTGCATTGTTATGCCCCCTTCCTGTCCCTCCATCTATTTTATTACTTTGTAATCTCGCAGACAGATAGGAGCTTCGCGGCAGACGCCTTTTTTTATTTTTTTTTTAAACCCTTTGGAACCAATTGCTGAAGAAGGGTTGTCTTGGGAAGGCCCCAGTGGAGAACGGTAGGGCTCATTAGTTCAATCCCCTTCGAGGGCGAATGCAAAGAAGGAGCCAGAGTAAGACATTTCTACACTCTCCTCTTTTCTCAGGGTGTGTGTGCTGTTCTTTGCTCTTTCTCTTTCCCACATTTTTTGCCTGCATCAGCAGCAGCAGCAGCTGAGGGGCCAAACCTCGGCCACGCCTCTCCGCTCAAACTGCCCCACCGGTCTTAAGAGCAAAGCACTGTGGGGAGCTTAGACTGATCAACTCAAATCCAAGACCTATCATCCAGGCTTTAGGGAATTAGGAGCATTGGCTTTGCTCTTCATGTACCGTCCAGATATCAAAGGTTCTCCTTTATGAACAAGCAGCAAGTATGGATGACACTCATCAGGCAGTCCAGCTGTATGTCTGTGCTGCTGGCACTCGCTCTTAAAAATAAGTTTCCAAAAAGGGTTTTTTGCAGCGATGCTACAGAAGATCCATTTTTTCCAAGGCTCCCAAAAGAGCCTCTTTTTTTCTTTGCATTTGAATAATCTATTAAGAATCTACTAAGAATCGTGTTCCACTATAAAGAACTTCATGCAATGGAAAGATTCCATGGATGTTTAAGATTCTAGTGTTAGAGCATAGACTTATGCGCAAAACTGGAATATTGCATAAAACATATGTGAATAAAAGCACCGTTTCCATCCACGAGTCAAAGAGAACAACATCGTCACTTCCTGATAAACTGGCACTAAATATTACTAAGAAAAGTAGGAGAAGCCACATAATATAATAATTTTCATATATGATGAGCAGATGAAACAAAATAAATACTGTCATTGCTTTTGGAGGTGGATGCCTGCTGTTTGGGAACGCAGTCATGTAAGACAATTGTACAGAAATACTTTGAAGGCAGACCAAAAACATTTCAGATGCTGTGCATCGAGATCGGTCCGCTGGTTAGTCAAGTTATCCCGTCCCATCGTGCAAAGTCACATGACTTTTTTTATATGCATGGTGGAATTTATTCGGTAAATGTGTTTCCATCATAGTTTATGCACATTTTTTCTTATCGGATAAAAAGTTTATCCTACTCAATTGTGCACAAAAGTTTTCTATGCACATTTTTAGAATTTATGCACATCTTGGCATTTCCATCCAGCATTTTTTTTATGCAATATTCCAAAATGTGCATAAAAATAGGTGGATGGAAACATGACTAGTGATGCCATAGAAGAACCACTTTTGGTTCCCCAAAGAACCATTATTTTCTTAGTAGAAAAAGGTTATTCAGAACACTATTAGGAACCTTTTGTAGAATGGAAAGGTTCCTTGGATGTTCAGTGTTCTTCATGGAACCATCGATGCTCAACTCTGGCCCTGGAGGTCCACTTTAGCTCCAACTAGAGGTCTTCTCGGGTCCTAAAATCTGTACCCGACCCGAATCACTTCTTACCCGAACCCGACGTGCATAAATTAATTTTTTTTAAAGAAAAACCTGACCCAAGACAGACCCGATGAAATTAGACCCGAGTCCGACACGACCCGACGGCATTTATTTTCGAACCCGACTGGACCCGAACGTAAACGGCATTGACATGTGTAGGCTACAGCCCCGCAGTCAGTCAGGAAAAATCCCGGTGTCCTGCTGACTGATTTGGCCGCTTCTCCATTACTTTGATTTATTTAACATTTATTCAATTTATTATTAGGCTACTTTATATTAGTGCCTGCCTGATAGAATCAAGTTAGCCTGTTTCTGAGCTCGGCTTTCAATTGTGACCAGTGGATTTGAAAAATAAACGTGATAGTTTGATCAAAAATAAATCGATAGCCTAATCATGGATTCGCTGTTGTCTGCAACCTGATCTCCGGCGAAAGGCTTCTGCACACAAAAAAGAAAAGCCCTGCATGAACACGCAGCATAATGAAGCAAGTGGATTTTCCTGATGGATCTCATATCTATAATATGATGTCTGTGTGCGAGGATTACGAACGTATGCTCCTTTTCTATGTGCGTTCCTCTCTTAACACGAAAGTGAAAGTAACCTACGCATTCGGGATAGTTTAAAAGAATTCGGGTCTAATCGGGTCCATTTGGGAAAAGCATGTTTATTTTAAATTACCCGAGACCCGAGGCCGCTAATACCGAACCCGACCCGTGTCCGAGGTACTCGTCGAAGTTTTGGACCCGAACCCGCTCGGGTCTCGGGTCGGACCTCGGGTTTTCGGATCCAACTGGACCCGTGAAGACCTCTAGCTCCAACCCTAATCAAACACCTAAACAAAATCATAGGGGTCTTCAAGATTACTATACATTTACAGCAAGGCGAGTTTGATCAAGGTTGGAGATAATCTCTGCAAAAAAGTGGACCTCAAGGGCTAGTGTTGAGAACCTGTCTTCTATGGCATTGCTGCAAAACCCACTTTTTGGAACCTATGTTTCTAAGAGTGGGCTCAGCAGTGCTGACGCACACAGGGCTGCAAAACCATCTGCCTGATGCACGGTGCCCATACTTGGTGCTTGTTTGAAAAGGAGAACCTTTGATATCTAGACAGTACATGAAGAGCAAAGCCAATGCTCCTAAGCCTGGATGATCAGAACCATAGATCCCAATGAAAGGACATCTGTTTTTAAGAGTGGGTTGGGGAAATAGTCACTGGTTAGCACGCATATCCATTATGAGAACCACAAAAGGCTCTTTACAAAAGGGAAAAGGGTTCTTTAGATTATTAAAATGTTCTTCACATAAAGAAAGATTCTTTGGGGAACCAAAAATGGTTCTTCTATGTCAGGATTCCTCAAATCTTGCCCTGGAGGGCCAATGCGCTGCAGAGTTTAGCTCCAACCCTGATCAAACTCACCTACCTGTGATTTTCTTATGATCCTGAAGACGCTGATTAGCATGCTCAGGTGTGTTTGATTAGGGTTAGAGCTAAACTCTGCAGGAAAGTGGATCTCCTGTGCCAGATTTGAGGATCCCTGTTCTATGTCATTGCAACGAAAACCCCCTTTTGGAACCAGGCCCTTCCTGCAAAAGCCCCCATACCTCTCCAAAAGAGAACCTATGATATCTGGACGGTACATGAAAATGTACACTCAGAAATCCCTAAAACCTGAATAATTGAAATCATAGACGCCAATGAAGAACCAATGTTTTTAAGAGCGGGACTGGGGAAATAGTCGCCAGTTAGCTGCATATCCATTATGGGAACCAAAAAAGCACTTGTAATTTGACCTTTCCCTTCAGTAAGTGGGCTAAAGCCCTTGTTTTGTTGGTAATGACGGGGTGGGAGCAGGGGGAGGTGGGTATAATGCAGGCAGGCAGGTTCCACTTAACCAGAATTTATCTTTTTGGCACCTAAAGGAGGGGTCTGGAGGTCTGTTATCTATGCGCTTCCCCCTGAATGAGTAAACAGCTCATTTATTATTAACTCAGGTTTAAGGTAGCGCATTAATCCTGCCTGACAGTTTGCCTTCTTGTTAAGGCGGTCCGGCTCCCTCCAACCGCAGCAGATGGTTTTCAGCTGCGCCTGCTGCAGGTTCAGAGCATGCAGATGATAAGGCCTGTAGGTGCAAAGCTGCACAGGTGAACAGAGGATTCCCTTGAGCTTGTGTCAAAGTTTTACTGATAGCAATAATCGATCCTTCCATCTGAAAAAAATAAATAAAATAATAACTGGGTTTTTACAATCACAAATCATTACAAATGGAAGGAAATCATAAATGGACTCTTTTTATTGTGCACGATAAGTCAGTGTTTCTTGTACTGCCACGGCAGAATACGTGATGTTTTGAATGTGAATGTGATTTTACAGTCTGAACTGAATGTGATGAGCTAAAGAGATTGCTTACCTCCAAATAATGGCAAGCAAATATCTTTGTTGAATTGTTCTCGTGAGCTGCATGCAAAAACAAATGTAAAGTGCGACCAGTGTCTGATGCACTATAGAAATAGCTCTTATGAGTTGTTGTAATGCATTTTCTTTTATTGATGTTAAAAAATTACTGTTACTGTTTAAAATCAGCCTGACATATAATTTTGTGAATGAAGAGACAGTCAGAATCAGTATTTGCCGTTTTTTTTCTTATAGATTGTGTATATATAAGATGCATTTTTACAGATATTCATTAATGACAATAATAATAACAACAACAACAGTTTTTATTTGACTTATTTTTGCTGTTGTAAAAAAGGAATAACAAATCATTTGCTGTTTCACTTTGGAAAAATTAAACATTATGGAAGTTTGCAAATGCAATTTTTGTCATCATTGCTTTGACAGCATAGTAAACCAATCAAAAAACCTTATATGTTTGAGATTCAGAAAGTTAAACATTAAACCTAAAAGATTCATAACAAAGTAAAATAATTTACAAGAATATACTCTCTTTACTTACATTTTTGTAGTTAATAGTGAAATTTACTAATAATTTCTGAGAGAAACGTTTACATTAATTTTATTTAATTTTATTTTACAGTGTAGGCAACATTCATATCTTGTATCAGTCCGTTTTCTCACATAATCACATACTTCTAAAAGTTAATAGTGAAATTTACTAGCAATTTCTAAGTGAAACTTTTACATTATTTTATTTATTTTTTTTCCAGTGTAGGCAACTTTCATATCTCGTATTAGTCCGTGTTCTCACATAATCAAATAATTTCAGTTCAACTCTCTATTTCATGTCCATTTATTTATCCCATCGTGTTTATTCTGCCATAAATACCAGCTCATGTCCTGGATATGAACTGCTGTACTGCACATTTGTACATGATGAACGTAAGTGTTCTTTTAGGTCTTTGAGAAATGTGCTGAACTGGCCGCTGCACCTGCTCTTTGTCCTGTTATCCATGCTCAGTGAAGTTCCTCAGATCATAACCACTCCTCTTTTTTGTCATCTTTTCCTCTTTTCCCTCTTTCTTTGCACTGTAGGCTCTTTCCATACCTTTCTGTCTGACTCCCTCTTACTCTCTCTCGCTCTCATTCCCTGTTTATTACATAAGAGGTCCTGTTGAGCCAGCTGCTGGGAAGCATGTCCTGACATGAACCACGCTGCTGAACTGCCTCACCATGACGGAGAGAGAGAGACCTCAGTCTGTCTGGTTCTGCGCCCCTGGCCGGCATGTTTTCCTATTCATACATTTAGTTAACTCATGCGCATATACTCGCCAGTGTGTATGCGATTACACTATTATGTTTTAATGAGAATAAGATAAATTTGGCTCTATTGTTCTGGCTTTGTTCTGCATCTGTAACAATTTTATAGTCGCATGTATCAATGTGTGCTTCAGACGATAAAAGACCCTTTTAAAGTACGTCTGGTGCTTTATATTTTTGTGTATAAGAATGACCTTCTCGTCCACACTCGGTGTCTGAGAGTTTGGGGCAGTTTGATTATGTACACTGCAAACATAAACATTTAATTTTCTGTGATATTTTGGCAGCTCATTTAAACTTATCGCAATTGTAAAATTACATACTATTTCATTATGTATTACGTATACTGTTACGTATATTTTCACTTTTTTTAAACTTTAATTTAATGTGTAATTCAAAGTGTTACTTGACATTTAATTGTAATTGTTTGTGACATTTACTAGAAATTTATGATAAAAATTGTGAATGAATTTGCGATTAGTCTTGATAGCATTTTCCATTCGAAGTGTTTATGTATTTATTGCTCTCTTGTAGTTGCTCTATAATCCTCAGCTTATTGTTTTTTACTTGTAAAGAAAATTTAACATGTGATTTAAAAAAGTAAATACAATATATAATATCTGTTGAATAAAATAGTGTTAATATATAAATACTATATATATATATATATATATATATATATATATATACACACACACATTGTGTAATGTTTCCACATATAAACATTTATAAAATTTACAAGTAATTTTAAAATAATAAGAAATGTTTCTTGAGCAGCAAATCAGCGTATTATGATTTGTGAAGGATCATGTGACACTAAAACTGGAGTAATGATGCTGAAAATTCAAAGAAACAAATGACATTTTCAAATATATTAAAATAGAAAACTGTTATTTTAAATTGTAATACTATTTCACAATATTAGTGATTTTACTGTATTTTTGAGCACATAAATGCAGTTTTGATGAGCGTAAGAAGAGACTTCGTTAAAAAAAATCATTTATTGTTTAAAAATCGTAATGTTTCCAAACTTTTGACGAGTACTCTACAATTTTAATAATAAACTATATATTGTACATTTAAACTTTTAAATATGAATATAAATAAGTGGTAAATTCAGTGAAAGCATTGTCAGGGCAAGTAAAAATCTACTACTGGCCTGACTGGACATACAGAAATAAAATCCTTATTGTTGAGCCCTGTGTGTTGCGTCATTTTCCAAACCACACTTTTACAAGCTGTTGCTGTGAGCAACTTTTTGACTTTATAGGGCATGCATCTCGACTCGGTTTTCAACGTCTGTGTCGTCGCTTGTTTTCACAGTCAACGGCTTTCAGGATGTCCCAGTCTTTTGGAAGTTGCATAGTCAGGGTCCGCTCCAGTTCTCCTCGGCAGAAACGAATCGAGGGCTGGGCGGTGGATCGCAGCCAGATGCTGAGTGGAACACAAGACCTTCACTGTAGGCGAATACCACGTCCATTTATACGCAAAATAAATGCCTGACTGGTGGTGATTCAACTATGTTGTGACGATTCAGGCATGCCCGGTTTGGTCTTTATACTTGTATATGAACAGGCTTCCAGGTTTCTGGCAGAAAATCGCGAGAAATTGTGTCTGGAACGGCCCCAAACCCACATCCTGTGGACGATCGTTGGAGAGGCAAATGGCATAATAATCACACACATGTTCGCTGTATGGCCCATCCGTTGCCATTCATTCAGATTTCCTCTTTGCTTACACTGCAGGTGGTCTCAGTTCAGGGTCTGCAGGGTTGCAGGCTTGTCGTCCTTGTGTTGTCACACTGTACTGGTAAACTAGGTTTCAAACATATGCTCAAATCCTGCATATGAATCTGCTCATACAGGTGGTCCATCATCATAAATGCATCCTCACACATAGTTTTGTTTTTATAAAACCAGCTGTGACTTTATGTATCATGTGACATTATTTTTCATAAGTATGATCTCACAGCTGAGACTGTTTCTTACAGATGTGACTTTATATCTGGCAATTGCTGCGGTTTCTTATAATTGGGACTTCAAAATTGTGACTTTCGCACAGCTGCAACTTCATGTATTATTATTGGGACTTTATATCATACACTTGTTACTTTCTTACAGTTGCGACTTAACATTTTACTGCGATTTAGCCACAGTTGCAACTTTGTTCATAATTGAGACTTTATCTCACAATTGCGACTTTCTCACAATTGCAACTTCATGGATTGTAACAGGAATTTTATCTCACAATTCTGACTTTCTCACAGTTGTCACGTTATTTCTCAATTGTGATTTAGATAACGTCTCAATGACAACGAAAGATGCAACTTTCCAGTTTTAAAACCAGTTTTACATAACTGGTGCTTTATATCTCGCAATTGCATCTTAATTTCTTATAACTGTGACTTCAGATGTTACAGTTGCAACTATTAGTCACAGTACTCACAATTGGTACTTCATATCTCACAATTGTAAACTTCTAACAGTTGCAACTTCATGGATTATAATAGACACTTTATATCTCACAAATGTACCAATTTATTTTTCATAATTGTGACTTTGTTGCAATTTTCTTTAGAATTGTGATTTTACCTGTGACTCACACTTGCAACAATTTCTTATAGCTGGTACTTTATATCTTGCAATGGCAACTATTTCTTCTAACTGAATCTGAGTATCTCGCAAATGCAACTTTTTCAAAATTATGACTATTTGCAACCATTTCCTATAATTGGGGCTGTATATCTCACAATTGTGACATTATTTCTTATAACTCTGACTTTATATTTGACAGTTGTGACTACTAGTCACAGTACTCATATTGGTACTTAATATTGCAACTTTATTTCTTATAATTGTGACTTTATGCCTCACAATTGCGACTATTCCTGTTATACTCAGTGATTATATATCACAGTTGCAACTTTATTTCTCTTAATTTCAACTTTTTCTTGGTATGTGAATTTTTCCTTCCTTCCTTCCTTCCTTCCTTCCTTTCTTCCTTACTTACTTGCTGTGTGGTGAAAATAGGCTTCAATACATTAAATATGTAGTTGCACTATTTACCAATTGGAGAAAACAGGGCCATACTAGCCAAACCATGACCTCTTGACTTTAACAGCTTGAATATTACATATGTTCAGTTTGTTTTCTGAGTGTCCACTTCATTTGGCAAATTGATGCTTTTCTGTGCAATTAATTAATAGAAACCCTTTGCAAAATAAATAAATAAAAATCTTAAGACACCCCTCTCATCACATATTAACAGATTTCCTCACATCTTTCCAGATTTTAGCAAATACCTTGATAATATATGAACATAAATAAAACATTTTACCAAAGCACTTTCTCTCTTTCTTAGATAAACACTCATGTTGCGTGCAGTTCATCGTTACTGATTTATGTATATGTGACGGAGCGCCAGCTCATTTCCATCCATGTGACACCCACAGGGGTCCAATGCGCACTTGACTCTCGCTTTAACGCCACACATTCAGTCTGTTTCTCTTTTCTCCCCTTTTTTCCCTGAGAGTGCCACAGAGATTGACTTTAATCTATAAGAGATACCACTCAATGGCATGTTATCATTCGGAATATGTGATGCTTTTTAAAGCCAGTAAATTCCATTAGGAGGCAGCGGGGTTGAAAAGGCAGCGCCGGGTCTTTAGCGCTGCCTCAAAGAGAGTTCGAGTGCATGCCACTAACGCATTGTAGCATATAAATCAGCAAGGGCCGCTGGGAATCAAGTGTGAGTCCCTCTCTCTCTCTCGCTCTAACAGATGCAGGATAAAAGCCTCTCACTTTTGAAGGGTCTGTCCCTCTGCTTTGAGGAGAAACAGCGGTCCTCCTGTGACAGCGAGGGCCTACAGTACACTGTCAGGAGTCCATAAGCGCTCTCCTGTTATTGCCTGCACATTGTCATCAATATAACACCGCCTGACAGAGAGATGCGCCGGAGAACCTTGCCTTACTAACAGCAGATTAGCACTGATGTGATTGAAGGGACTTTTTTGCACCTGTGATTTTCACAACACACAGATCTCCAACGCTCACACATGATTCCAGTTCTGTAGGAACTGTCCTTAATTGCATATTAAGCCAAAAACATTTTTGGTAACATACCAAAATTTTCCAAAAGTGTTTTTGGTTTATTATGAAATTTCTAGTATGCATGTATATTTGTATGTTTATTTTTTGGCAACATAGTGTGGTATTTATGTGTATCTATATATGTAATTACATATTAAACAGCATTTTTTTTTTTTATAATTTGGGTATATATATATATATATGTTACCAAAGTGTTTTGGTTTAATATGTAATTACTAATATGCATTTGAATATAAGTATGTATTTTTGTAACATTTTTGTAAGTGTGATATATGTGTATCTATATGTATAATAGGGCTGGGTTTTGACACAAATTTCGCAATTCGATTCGATTCTCATTCACACGCTTTCGATTCGATTACCGATTCGATTCGATTCAATATCGATTATTTTGGATGTACAGTACTTGCCAAATTTTCTCAAGGAAAAAAAAATCTCTCAACTAATGCTGTAAAATATACATGAGAGTCATTTGGTACTACATTACTATAATATTGAAGGTTAAAATTGACTGATTTGCTAAAATTACACTTAATGAAGTTTTTAAAATAATAAAGTTACAATTACATAATAATATTTTTACTTCAATTCATTAAAAAAAATATATAAACATTTAAATGGTGGCTGTCATAAAAAAAGTATGGATTTATTCAAACATAAATTAAACATAAAAACAGTAAAAATTATAATGAATATGTTATATTGTGCATATATTTAGCAATATACCCCTCTCTACAGTTTATTTTTCTGGCTGACTAATGAGTTTATGGTCACCGAATATGTTTGTTTCTGAGGTAAATGTGACATTATGTGACATTGTTTACAAGATTTTATATTGACGTCTTTGCGCGGAGGAAACACTGATTGAACGATTACATGAGACAGGATACGGATTGTAAAATTGTACTCTATCTTTTAACTTACCTTCGGATGTTTAGTCATGTTTATTTTGTGCTGAAACAGGTATTAATGTGGATGAGATGATCAGTTCACGTGCGCCTCGCGCTGCCGCGTCTGTTGAACTGAGGCGCTACAGCGATCTGTCACTCCAGATTAAACAGCGCCAAAACGGCATTTATTGTTTGAATACTGCAATACAATGGACAGAATTTTAAATCTGAGACTTTGTTTCATATTAAAAGCACCAAAGCACAGTGCTTATTGCGATTTATTGGATGGGAAGTGTGCCCTTCAATGTTCCGTCCATTAACTGAAAACAGGCTACACTAATCGATTCTTTGGATTTAAGAATCGATATCGTTCCGTAAAAAAGATAATCGATTAATATCGAGATATCGATATTTTTTTTACCCAGCCCTAATGTATAAGTAATTACATATTCAACCAAAACATTTTGGTATATGTTACCAAAAATGGTTTTGTTTTAATATGTAATTAAGTAGAAGTGTCCTTTAAAAGTATATACAGAGTTCTGGCATGAAACTCTAGATGGCGCAGTCTGATAGGTCTAACTCAATCTGACCTCATGTATGTTATATTTGCAGCAGCAGTATTTCTTACATGCTCACAGCAGTGTGTTGTGGATGTATAGGCAGTAGCAAATCTCGGTACTTGCTCTGCCGCATAGCAGATCTATTCCACCAAGACCAATTACATTTAACATTGTCATGTACATTACCATGCCAATCCCTCAGAGAGTTGTCATGAAAGAAATATATATATATATATTGGAGAGGTGCGCGCGCAGTCAGCGGAGGCTCACGCTGCGGAGCCAGGCGAAAGTATAAACAAGGCTTAATGCCTCAGTTCTGATGGCAACTGGAGCACGATCACCCCTTCCTCTTTATTACTAGTTTTAACGCGAAATATACATGAATGAACATCTCACCCCTCAGGTAATCACTCAATCAGTGTTTCAACTGCGGAAAGACATCATTAAAACAGCTTGTAAACAAATTGTCACGTAGCATTTACCTCAGGCAAGTCATCATTGTCTACTGCTCATATTTGCTAGAGAAATTAAGTCTAGTGAAGAGCATTTTGTGAAATATTAGACTATACTTCATTATAGAAATGTTTCTTGAGCAGCAAATCAGCGTATTATGATTTGTGAAGGATCATGTGACACTAAAACTGGAGTAATGATGCTGAAAATTCAGCTTTGCATCAAAGAAACAAATTACATTTTCAAATATATTAAAATAGAAAAGTTATTTTAAATTGTAATACTATTTCACAATATTAGTGATTTTACTGTATTTTTGAGCACATAAATGCAGTTTTGATGAGCGTAAGAAGAGACTTCGTTAAAAAAAATCATTTATTGTTTAAAAATCGTAATGTTTCCAAACTTTTGACGAGTACTCTACAGTTTTAATAATAAACTATAAATTGTACATTTAAACTTTTAAATATGAATATAAATAAGTGGTAAATTCAGTGAAAGCATTGTCATGACAAGTGACACATAAATGTCATTGACACTACTGTAAATATCAAACCCGAGTGAGTCAGTAGTTTCTTTAACTGATTCAAACTTGTGTTTGTGAGTATTTGTATTACCAATACTAAGTTTTTTTTCTGTCATCACATTAAATTCACAATACAGTCTTCCAACTCGAGTGAAATTTAATTTCTTATAATTGCAGTGTCGATAACTGAATAATCTGACAGGTAGAGAAAGGCTAGCGCTGAGGGAAAGCTCATTTTAAAAGCCACTCTCACATATCTTGGAGTCTTGTCAGGAATGTGTACAGGTGGAAAAGAAATTACATGACCAAATGAAACCATTAAAGACCTCGGCCACGTCACATAATTACGTCGGTGGAAATTCAAGCGGGTGCAAGGGAGATAAGAACAGGGACATGAGGGGCTCATATCTATCTTATGAAACACAGCACGCATATTCATCTGGGCTTTCGCTTATTAGACTATACTTCATTATATTTACCTGTTAGTGATGTCTTAATTATTTAATGTATGTTTAAATAAATACTTTATGATGCAATTTATGACTCTGTCAATTATTATATTTCAACAACAAATAGCCTAGAAATTGTATAATGTAGTTAATTTAAAAATAATTTACATGTTTGCATACAATTTTTTTTAAATTTGAGTGTTAAGTATTATAATTTGTATTTATTGCTCTCTTGTAGTTGCTCTATAATCCTCAGTTTATTGTTTTTTACTTGTAAAGAAAATTTAACGTGATTTAAAAAAGTAAATACAATATATAATATCTGTTGAATAAAAAAGCCACTCTCACATATCTTGGAGTCTTGTCAGGAATGTGTACAGGTGGAAAAGAAATTACATGACCAAATGAAACCATTAAAGACCTCGGCCACGTCACATAATTATGTCGGTGGAAATTCAAGCGGGTGCAAGGGAGATAAGAACAGGGACATGAGGGGCTCATATCTATCTTATGAAACACAGCACGCATATTCATCTGGGCTTTCGCTCGGTACAGCAGAATGAACAAATTATACAAAGGAGAATGTGGTTTAATTAGCCGAGTACCACAGAACCACGGAAAAAAATAAAAATAAAAATACAACTACAGAGCTTATGTTCAGCATTCATGGCCTTACAAATGAGATACTGTTTTAAATAAACAATGTTATAACTTTAATCTCATTGGATGGTCATGAGCTCTGTTTGAAGCCATTGTAAATTTATTATTATTAGTAGTAGTATTGTTAATAGCAATACTATTACTACTAATGATTATAATAAATGCACCTAATAATGCTTATTATTATTTTATTTTATTTTTGCATGCAACTTCTTAACATTTGCTGTCTTATAGCTGTTGCCGCAGATTTATAAAAGCAATTTTGCAATGCAGTGATTATTACCATGGTTGAATTTTTAGGTTCTCAACTTCACATTAAGCCTTGTAGTAAAATCCATGAAATGCACAGCCTCTCATGGTCCATTGCTTTATTTGGCACCTACAAAGTGTATCCCATCCTGAGGTTGAAGTTAGTCATACATGCTTTTTTCACTAAGAAACTAATAGCCACTTAGAGGAATGGAAAAAGGCTGGTCGAAGGCTGACCAAACATTTGAATGAAATGTGAAAATTGAATATAGTGGTTTTCCTAATTTAGCCGTACAACAGACAGAGTCACTTAAGTGCGAGAAATGCAAATGTGAGTTTGGCTGTGCTCAGAGGAACACTGAAATCACTGCACAGAATTTTAAAACTGCACTGGAAAGACGGGAAGAGAGAAACAGGGGTGTGATATCAGTGGCAAGGTCACATAGAAGGCGCTAATGAGCTCGCATTCAACTTTTGCTACCTGTGTATCTCTGTGTGTGTGTTTGAGGAAGTTATGAGAGAAGGGAGGAAGCCAGAACTGTATGTGTGTGTTTTAGGTATATGAGGCAGACAGGAGATAGAAACTGACTGTTTGTAAATTTGATGTTGGTAGGATTTGTTTAGTGTTTTTGACTGAAGTCTCTTATGCTCACCAAGGCTGAATTTATTTGATCAAAAACACATTCAAATCTATACTTTATTCTTGTGATGTCAATGCGTCATTACTCCGGTCTTCAGTGCCACATGATCATTTAGAAATCATTCTAATATGCTGATTTTTTTATGACAAACATGGCGGCGCGTTCACACGCGTCATTACTCCGGTCTTCAGTGCCACATGATCATTTAGAAATCATTCTAATATGCTGATTTGCTGCTCGAGAAACAGTTCTAATTATTATCAGTTGTGCTGCTTTGTTTTTTATGGAAATTGTTTTTTAAAGGATTTTTTGAATGGAAAGTTCAAAAAGAAAAGCATTTATTTGAAATAGAATCTGTTGTAACATACTACATGTCTTTACTGTCACTTTTATTCAATTTTCTGCATCCTTGCTGAAATAAAAAAAAAATTACATATACATTTATAAATGTATACATTTGGAATAAGTTTCATTTTTTGTGACACCTAGCAGCATTCCTGACACAACAGTTGTTCCAAAAGTTAAGCATTACCTTACCCCGTCCTTTTAAGATACCTAATTTGGCCTAATTTCACGGCAGCATTGCTTGCAGAGGGCAATCCCAGAATGCATTGCAACACTAAAAACAAACAAACAAAAAACATAAGACATGTCAACTATAAATATACCTGTTTTATTCAAATCTGCTAATTTACCTAATATTTGTGTTGTATGTATGTATGTGTCATGTTGTTAGCTTAGCAACATGCTAACACAAACTAAATGAAATCACTTTCAGTTCTTACACATACTTAATGTGAAAGTGTCAGGCTTCAAACATTAAAGGCATTGTTCACCCAAAAATTGAAATTCTGTCACCATTTACTTTTTACTTTTTTTTTTTAATTTACAATGAACCTCAAAAGTCATGTCCATCGTAGCTAATATAACTGCTCAATAGTCTTGTCCATATGTAAACATGTTTATCCTGTTCCCAGATTCTGTCTATTATTTAAAAATTGACAAGTATAACTGCTTTTAACTTGACAACACTGCACAAAAAAGTGATGCTCATGACACAAGATGCTGAAAAAACAACCAGAGACATTCCATCTCGCACGTAAGCAACAATTAATAATAAATAGCACAACTTGAAAACAAGAATGTGTCCTGTGTCAACAGTCCCCTCAAAAAGCAGTTAACTATGTATTCAGTGGAAACAAGGCAGCTTGCTAGGTTTTTTTCTGTTTTTTTTAAAGAGCTTGTGTGTGTGATAGAGCAGGAAAAGTAAAGGATAGATGGCTACCCCGGGAAAATGTGTTTGTACAAAGAGTGAGATGTCACATAGACCGAGAAAAAGTGTGTGTGTGGATGAGAGCGAGACATTTACAGAGACAGAGCGATAAGAATGGCGAGTTTGAGGAAAAAAGTCTGTGTGAGAGAAACTGAGACAGTTGCAGAGAGAGAATCATAAGACTAGTGAGTTAAAGAGAGAGAGGAGGGAAAAAGAGTGTGTGTGCAAAATAGAGAGAGAGGGAGGCTACACGCAGGGAGAGAAAGAGTGTGTATGTGAGGAAGATAAGCAGGAGAAGATGTGTGTGTGTGTGGGCCCCTCTCTACACTGCTGTAATGACTTTGATTACTTAATTTTAGGGAATTAATTATTATTAGTTCATTCAGGTTTTAAAAGGACTCGGATCTGAAAATTCGAGGATTATTCATTTATGCGTTAAACGGTCATGGGGTCCAGGAGTGTCTGTCGCTGGAATCTTTCCAGATACCAGGTTCTTTGTTCTGTGGTCCATTAGATGGTTTATTTATGCTGAAGCCAGTCACGAAACCTACTGACGTTCTGTTGCTTAAATTAATCCAGATGGGGTGGGGGGTCAGTTCTTGCTGTCCTAGTGCTTGTCGACACCGGAGGTGGTTTGGTAAATCACTCTCTCCTTGTGTTTCTTGTAAAGATAAGCAGAGCGAGACAGGAACTCATTTGAGAAAGTTGGCGCCTGGGCTGACCATGGTTCAGCTTTTACGACTCTCATAGGGTTGAGAAGAGATGTTAGTTTTCTGGTGGAATGCGGAGATTCCATCGTTCATTTGTGTGATGTTCGCAAATGCCTTACACTGCGCTGGGGGCCAAAACACTAGAGATTGCTTTGATCTGGATTCCCAGTGTCTCGTCCAATCACAATCATGTCACTGCCTCCCCCACGGCAGCTCACTGTCTCGTTCATAGTGCGAGACAAGCCCCGGTATTCCATTATACACTATAGACAATTTATAACGGACCTGCACAGGAAGTTCATCCACACGTTTGTTTTAGGAAACACACGGGCGTGTGGACGTCCTGGAATGTCCTCGTAGAAGAAAGTGGTACGAACACGTACACCATGGTAAATTCATATGTATGACATTTTAGCATTATTTATACACTATTATAGTGTTTATTAATATTTTGAATTTTATTTTTGTATTTTCAGTTTTAATTTTAGTAATTTAATATGATTTTTATTTATTATTATTATTATTATTATTATTATTTAAATATTGTATTTTAATTTTAGCCATTTTAGTGCTTACATGAAAATTAGATATGTTGCCTTGGCGACTAACTAAAATAAGTTTTTCATTGATTATTTATATTTTATTTCAGTTGATTTCAGTTAATCTGTATTTCACTTACCGAAAAATTGTAATAGTTTTAATTTACATAAACTTTGCAGCAAACTGATGCATTTCCATAGAAATCTTTGGACTTTATTAAGAAAATTACACAAACCTGGATGCAGATTTTTTAAATTTCAAGTTCAGCTCCCAACCTTTGATGAAAATCTTTATATTCTTTAGTTATATATATATATATATATATATATATATATATATACACACACACACACACACACACACACACACATATATATACAGTATATATTACTGTTTTCTTTTTATTTACTTAGAAATTGCTAGTAAATTTCACAAATAATTACAGAGTAATAGCAAGTAAAACATTGAATTAAATGTGAATTTTGAAATAGGAAGACTGAAATTATATTTTGCAAAATCTTTGTTCTATTGTCAACCTTGGAAAAAAATTTTTTTTACAGTATAGTTACCGTATAGCGTATTTATATTTATATTTTCTTTATATTCTTTATATTCTATTTCACAAGATTCTGATACCGACACTTCTATTTTTGGTACTTGCTGATACCAAGTACTGATACCTGTATTTTCATTGTATTTGTAAATTTTTTTAATATTTGGTACAGAAACCAAAAAAAAAATATGTATAATGTTAGTTGGTTAACTTAATTTATCAAATAGATATATCCTTCAGGTATTTCCACACTTAATTATGCCCATTAAAATGTATTGCACAAGTTTCATGCTGTGTGGTATCGGCGTTTGGTATCGGGGCATTTTAACGAGTACGAGTACGAGTACGAGTATAGGAGCTCAGTATTGGCCCAGATACCGATAACAGTATCGGTATCAGTGTATCCCTAACAAAAATTAATAAAAATAAAAAAATAAAAAATGGAACTTCAAGAATCAATTCAAAAGAGTCATTTGTTCCTGAATTGGATTACAGCGATTGCATAGTATGTTATTGCGAGTTTTATTTATTTATTTTTCAATCAGATGGCTTTTTTTCAGCTCATGTTGCCTTATGGGTTACCAAAGTGTCCATTAGTTAAGAACTATGCATTCTGACAACCTTCTCACTTGATATAGAGCTTACATACTTTATAAACGTACATTCTGTCACAGGGAAAATATCTGTTTACTCTTCCACTTCCCCTGTAAACAAACAATCCTGTTTTGAATATCTTTCCAAGACGGTGTTAACAGTCTGCTACGAATTAGCCAAACCTCTCACCGCTGTGTCTTTTTCTTTTGCAGAGTTTTTCTCTCTGGTAAGTTACAGGAGTGGAATTTTTAATGGCACAGTAATAATAAGCATGCAGTTGGCAGAGACGCTAACTGAAGGTGAGACAGATTTGTTGATAACGGACGCTGACAATGAGTGATGGGAGAGTAAATTGTCTATTCTCATTACCTTCCCAGATTGAAATACAGGTTGTGTCATATTCAGCGTAGCCATGGAAACCTGGCACCATACCAGCGCTGAGCTGATACACTGTGAAGGGCACATAGAAAAAAATAGTATTGTTTTGTCTTTGAACAAATTGCATCATATTTGAATGAGTTATTTGACTAGCAGAAGTGTTTATGCATGCAAATGAGTGACTCAGCAGTGTATGTTATTCTGAAGGGCTGATTTTTAGAGGTGTGTTGAAAAAAAGAAAGGATTTATTTTATTTTATGTTGCTGAAGAGGGAAGACATTATTATGATAGAAGGGGGAAATTATTTGGACAAAACAGATCAGATTTAAAACTATATCTCCCTCATGATCACCACAGCTAAAATTGTTTCTACATAACTTGCTCACGAACAAAACTTGCACATCACAGCCTTAGTTTACACACCGTAGAATTTCTACATATTTTTCAAAATTATAACAAACTTTATTTTGAACAAACCAGATTCACAAAACATTTCGTGGTAAAAAAAATGTATTATATAAGTTTTATAAGAATAAAAAAAAGGTTGTAAGAAGTTTGTAAGAATGTTCCCAAGTGCAGTTCTTAAAATCTACTGTATTTTTGCAATTTTGTTAAGAACAACTTCATTTTCTTTTTAAAAATATAAAATGATTTGACATTTTCTGTTTGTAAACCAGTCTAGTTGCTTTGTCTATTACAACCATCAGTATTTCAGCTCTGATATACAGTATATCAATACATTTTATCCATTTCAGTTTTTTTTAAACATATAGCTCATAGTATTTCCATCTTTAACAGAATCAATTTCAGTATTTCAACCTTGGTATATATGAATACATTTTTCTTATTTTTTATTTTATTCATTAATTATTATTATCATTATTATTATTATTATGTTACATTTAGTTTTTGTGTAGAACTCAATAGTATTTCCATCTTGAACATAATTATCCAAAAAGCCTTAAGAAAATAAATAATGTTAATAAAAAATATTTTTTAAACTAAAACTATAGAATTTCCAACTTTTAATAAGCACCTGAAAAGCCTTCAATTATGCTAAATTTATACAAGCAAAATACTGTAGTAGTAGTAGTAGTAATATTTATTTATTGTTTGTTTGTAGATGGTATTAAAATGTTTAGTCAAAGCTTATTGATGCAAACCAGTAAATCCATTGTCCATCTAATCTTTTAGGCTATATTTTTACTTGAAGTTATTTACAGTGTTTAACAGTGTTTAAGATTTTTTTTTGTTTTAGCTTTTTTCAAAAATTGGAATAGTTTGAATTGTTTAATTATTAGAAAACAGGAAGGAAATTATAGATTTAATGTCTATTTAATAACACCTAATTAAAGAAGAATATATTTTGTAATGTTTCATGAATACAGCCCTGGAACCAGCATCTTGTGGAAATAAGGACTTTGGTCACACTTTATTTTAATGTCCAATTCTTGCTATTAACAAACCATAAACTACGACTTTTGCCTCAATAAACTCCTAATTTGCTGCTTATTATTAGTTAGTAAGGTTGTTATTAATTTAGTTATTGGGTAGGATTAGAGATGTAGAATATGGTCCTGCAGAAGTACATTAGGCATGCTAATAAGTGACTAGTTAATAGTGAGAATTGGTCCCTATGCTAAAGTGTTACCGGGACTTCTAGGCAATAACTTTATCGATATGCTTCCATTTGGTGAGGCACTGCAAACAGCCTGACTGGGCTTCCTGGTCTGTCTGAAGTCATTTTATAGGGGAAAACCCTTGATATTATTGGAAATCCCTTTGTAGTTTATGACCTACTTACGGCGACAACTTCCAGCCAGCCCGTCTGACCCAGGCCTGACCTGGAAGCACGTGACAGTGGCGGCCCAGACTCTCAGCATCAGCGCCGAAAGAGTCCGGGACGCGCGTTCGTGCTAGACAGCTGAGGCTGTTTACAAAAGCTCGACTTCTTGCATCTAATCACAATGCCTATTCCCACATGTTTGCTAGTTACTCCTGCCTCCTCTCTGACTGCTACTGAAGCAGCTTTACCTCGCTGCCAGGAGTCGCTGTATTTTTAGGTTGTTGTGAAGTTTCTTTGCCTGCATAGGCAATGAGATGCTCGCCTTTGGGGAGCGTCGGGTTTGAAGATGATGTCCTTTGGATTTGATTAATTCAGTATCACGGGAGAGCGAGCGAGAGAGCTGTCCCCGACTGAAAATAGAAGCCCTGTAAACGACTATATCGTTCATGTTTTCGCTCCCCTCCCCTCGCTTTTGTCTTGTTCCGGCTTATCTGTGAATTACGACAGGAGGGGAATTAAATAAATAATGGACCGAGAGCGAACAGTGGCGTCTGGAGTCACGTGCGCGCGTGTTTACACTCTCGCACCCGTTTGTTGTGCCTCTCCGTGCTTGTGTGCATATGAAAATGATACTCTCCCCTTAGATCAGGCCTGTCGCCTCCTTCTCAAGCGTTCTTCTCGCATTTCTCACTCCCCGATGCTCTTCCTGCGCCGTATCGTTTGTAGTCGGCACACCTCTCTGATGTCTTCCATCAGACGTGATTAACGTGATTCAGCTCTATTCGTGAGATCTCTCCGTCACCATTTTGCGCTTGATTTTTCACGTCATGTTGACGCTCTGGAAACATGGCAAGTGAAGTATACTTGAAGAAATTTTCGAGTTATATACTGAGTTTTTTTGCTGTCATTGAGACCTCCCTTGGTCTTGTTTATAGCCGATTTGTACCGATGGCTTGGTCTCTAATTGTGTTTAAATTGTGAATTTAACCACATATGTAACAACATTTTTTTTTTTTTTATAAATTATATTAAGGTGATGGGGCTAAAGTATGTAATATTTTAATATCTTTACAAATATTCTATTATTTCTTAATATTTATGTATTTTTGGCTTAAAGGTGGCGCTTAAACTATTGTTTCAGCCAGTCATTTTTGCAAATGATGTTCACTAAATTTACACGTTTTGTCCAGTTTTTTAAATGTCATTTTCATTTAAAAACATATCAATTTGACAAAGCATAGTAATATACAGCAAATTTCATCTACATGTACAGGCTCAGCCAAATATTTTAATAAATAAAAAAAAAAAATTCACATATTCATTTGATGACAAAGTTAGACATTGTGAAATGAGTCAAAAATATTTATTTATTTGTTTGTTTATTTATTTATTGCTATTTAAAATGAGAAAAAAATACACTTGTGTATGAACTTTCATGTTCTAAACTAAAAAATTAATATACAAAAATGTAATGCCTGATTTCAACATTAGTTTGTAGTAGATTTTACTATTGTTATTTTTTTCACAAATCATTATTTACAGTGTTGATTGATTTTTGCTCTGTAAAATTGTATAAAAAAGATTGTTATATAATTTAAATATTCCATTAAAGAAGTAATCATTACCACACTTATGTGAAAACTAGGGCTGCACGATAAATCGCATGCGATATTTAACTCGCATCTTATCAGTAAAGCCGGTTCTGTAATCAGCGGTAAATCTCCATCACAAGATGCGCATTAAATATCGCATGCGATTTATCGTGCAGCCCTAGTGAAAACTTCAAAACTAAATATGTAATATAAACTAAATATGTAATATAAATATAATGCCCATTAAGACATTAGTTTGTAGTGGATGTTACTATTTTTTTGTGCAAATCATTGTGATTATTTACAGTGTTGATTGACTTTTGCTGTATATTAGTGCCAATTTAATTTTATAATTTTGTATTCCATACAAAAATCATCATCAGTACTCTACCACACCTTTCTGTGAACTTTTGTGTTATAAACTGAACAAATATATAAAAATTCTAATGTCTGAGGCCAGCATTAGTATGTAGTGGATTTTTCTTATTTTGTTCATTTATATATATATATATATATATATATATATATATATATATTG
>NW_015549624.1:1633745-1661535 GCF_001515605.1 Sinocyclocheilus anshuiensis | reverse complement strand
TATATATATATATATTGATTATTCTATTTAAAAAAATAATCAGTAGTCTTCCACATTTGAATGCAAACTTTCATGTTCTAAGCTAAAAAATATATAAAAATATAAATGTCCGAGGTTAATGGATTCACTTATTTTGTTCGTTGTTCTCGTCCTTTTGTGGCCTTTTTTTGCAGCTCCACATGCACAACTGAGCCATTAAAATGTCTTTTTCTGAGCATTTTATCTGTTTTTGTTGGAAGATTGGCAGTGTTACTCAACGTTGAATGGCTATGTCAGTGAAGCCTTTAAAATTCTGCTTCGTTAATGTCTTCGTCAAGGTTAATGACATGAACAATGCTTACAGAAAGCCCTCAGAAAGATGAAAGGAACATAAAACAAAAGCTCATTTTTTGCAACTTTGATATGCGCCTTTGATACAATGCTAATGAGATCACATGCAGTGTCTTCTGCTAAAATCTATTC
Source organism: Sinocyclocheilus anshuiensis (assembly GCF_001515605.1). Lineage (NCBI taxonomy): Eukaryota > Metazoa > Chordata > Actinopteri > Cypriniformes > Cyprinidae > Sinocyclocheilus > Sinocyclocheilus anshuiensis. The sequence continues at coordinate 1,661,073 of NW_015549624.1, read as the reverse complement.
TCTTCTGTTAATTATGCCACACAGATATTCCGCAATTAGACACGCAAAATATTCCATGCGCTCGGTGACGGGAATGACGGGCGCTTCTTAAATACTGACACTGGAATTGGGACGTTCGCCTCGTTGATGGCGGCTAGCCGTCTGACAGTGATAGCCAATAGCGTTAGCCACAATAGTGGCGTTAGCGGTCTGAGGGGGCTAATTGCATGACGTAAGAGCAGTGTGCATCTCCTCAGATAACTAATGAAGAATCCTCAGCTTTTGAACACGCCGTTCAACCTCCTTCAGCTCTAATTAATGACTCATTGGAGGAAAGACTGCCGGAGCCTTTTCGCACCTATTATCCATGACTTTAATGGCACCGTCCTCTGCATACTGAGGAAGCGTTTAAACACGCTGGATAATGTAAAGCCCTCTCTTTCTCCTGAAGATCTTCCAGCGACATGTGCTTTTCTAATGAATTAAAGATGGCTTCCCTCCTCTCTTTCTCAGCTGGGGTAAACACCACAGCCGCAATTTGCATGCAGATTTATACAAATGAGAGTCATGCTTAATGCAGACTTCAGATAATGGGCCAGAAAGTGAGAGACACTTAAAGCCAGAGGATCTGGATTTGTAGATAGAAGCCTGGAGTGGCAGTGTATCATACACCACTTCTAACTCTTTTTGAGCTTTATCTGTTGAATTGACATCGTTCGTTGTGTCCCTGTTGGAGATGATTATTTTTCACACTGCTAATATACCAGTGTTAAACCTAACTAAAAGTGGAGACGTTGCTAACTTAACTACATTTTCAATATTGTGATCGTTTCATAATATTATTCTTCAACAGGTATTATTTTATTTTATTTTATTTTTTATTTTTTTATTAATGTTGCATTGTTGCTCATGCAGCTTAACACCATCCTTGTTTTCAACTTGGTTATATTCTTTTTTATGTAGTGTAAAACCGTTTGTTAGATTTTATATTGGTCAGCCTTCTTGAGAATTATTTTATTTTATTTATCAGCAAATAGTGGCATAATGTGACATACTGCATTGTTGCTCATGCAGCTTGTTTTCAACTTGGGTATATCCCTTTTTTAGTTAATGGAAAACTGTCTGTTATTTTATATTGGCCACCCTTCTGGCAAATTGTATTTATTTTTTTTTTATATTTTATTTTATTTTATTTTATTTTTGCCATCCTATATAACTTCACTTTTTAATAATGGCTCATAGTGTAGCAAACCACTTTAGGGTACTTGAAGTATAGTTTAAAGTAGTTTGTAGCTTGGTTTCTAGTTACAGTTTGTAGTTATGATTTTTTTAATAATTAATGCTGCAGTGCACACTATCTGCCATGAATATTGCAGACTAGGCCCACGTAACTGGGATTTTCTGACCTGATGCAGACCTTCCGGGTTGATAGTCGTGCTCTGACCATAGGAGAGGGAGTAAATCACATCCGAGAGCAAGAGAACAGCAGACCCTTCTGACAAAAACCACTGTTGATGTGAAAATGGCTCAATTAGAGGAGCCTTAAACTTGTTAGGGCCACGTTGGGCTCCCCGGGGCCCACCGGTGATTCGGTCATAGCCACTACAGTCAATAGTGTTAGTGTGCATTAAAAATTAATGGCTGATGGGCACTCAGGAGCCGGAGGGATGTGGCAGAAACTGCTCTCCTGGTGGACGGTTAAACAAAGAATCATAGACACAATTACCCATATTGTTTTCCTGGAGTTCGGAACAAAACCCAACACGGTCACCCTCCCTGTTTCTCCTGCAGGCTAATAGTAGAGCTTAAGTCTTGCATTTGCAGTGCGAAACTGCGTCAGCATCAAAACATGCAGACCTGTACTCTGAGATCAAAGTTTACGCTCCTAAATCAGATAGTCGGACTTGATGGGTAGTAAAGATAAGGGTCATTCTGACTGTGTCAGGAAAAAAGAGTACGAAAAACTATGCATGGATCTCACGGTAGGTATGAATGCACATGGACAGCAGGATCACAGTGGTAGTTTGGCAGCCAATACCTCAATGCTTTTACGTCACTGACAATTACAGTTCCCTCTGACAGGGCGCACCGGTTCGTTCTTGGTGTTAAGAGACTTTGTCAAATTTGCAGCTCGTCAAACACGAGGGCCGGATGGCTGCAGACAGTCATCCCCCATTGACACCGGCCCCTATTAGCTTTCCTGCATAGCTGCGAACGATATAAGTGGCGGAGATGCAGTCATTTATATAAACAGTGTCATGGTGCGACGGACACGTTCGGCCTTGGTTGCACCGTACCATCTTAACGCGCCTCATCAGGTCCTGTGATCAGCCGTAGATGCATAATACATCAGACAGGCCATGAGCGTAGGAAGAGACATTCATCACTGTCCACCTTTCAAATTAGATCTCCCAGACAAGGCAATCAGTCATAGGCATCAGTATTCAGAGCTGGGTGAAGCTCATAGCGAGGAGCGCTCAGCTGGACCCTGGCTCCCTAGGGTGCCTTCCAATCCCCAAGACGCTCCAACACGCTCCCTTAACAGCTGTTTCTAGTGTTTAACCATACATACGACTGAATACGCTCTCCCAGCGGAGGTCCAGCAGCAGACAACGTCCCTTATCCCGAGCATTCCCCCGAAATAGATAGAGGCGGATGGATCCTTCTCCGTTCCACACCTCGCTGTTTTCCATTTCGTTTGTCGTTAGCACATAAAATGGAGTAATTCATGTCCATGTGAGCCTAAAGTACAAAACAAGGAATCATCCATTACAGCTAAAAGCCCTGACGGAGAGAATCGTAGAGAGTCTATAAAGATAAAAGCCGCTTCGGTACCAAGGCCTTATAGATGGTGGCATTTGAAGATTGAACCGGCTGTACTAGATTAGGCTGCAGTCTCCAGAAGAGCTTTTGTTTTTCCTCGACTAACACCGCTTGTCATGCCAAACACACCGGCAGAGCTCTACTGGGGAGCTTGTGTTGACAAATTAATCATAGCGTTTACCAGAGAGAAGAAAAGTCATTTGATGTGACAAGCTATGTTGTCTTATTTGTGGTGTTATTATTTATAGTCTGACATGAGCACGGATGACCTAACAATTTATTTAGCTTGGTATCACTGTAATGTTTTTTATAGGAAACAAACCATTATAAACCTGATGTAACTCTTTATCTTTTTCTCTCTCTGTTTCTGCCCCTGTTTCTTCTGCTTCCACCCCTTGATCATCCGACTTAAGGTAAGGGAATTTATTTTTTAGCCCATACTATCTGCTAGCACATGCCCTAATAGACCATATCAATATAAAAAGACTCTTTGCACCAAAGGAAACTGGTGTAAAGAAATGTATACAAGCCTGAGTGAACCAAAGATGAACTCAAGGATGCATCACCTCAGGGTTCAGGGAGCTTCATTCATTGTGCATGTCTTTTTATAGACCTAATTGATTTTGAAATCTCTGAGCACCTGCAGTCTGATATAATCAGTTTTTTAAAACATAATCTGCATGCTTGGTGTTGTCAAATGTTATGACTTGATTCAAGGATATTCACATCTTATCGCGTTTATTTGAGACATGTGTAGTGACATATAACTGTTTCAAAAGTAGAATACCTAAAGGAAACTCATTTGTAAGGCAGCATTTGAAACATTCTACATAGACAGGTACTACAAAGGCATAGTAAAGGTTCTTTATCGGCATCGATGGCTCCATGAATAACAATTAAAATCCATGGAAACTTTCCATTGTATAAAAAGTTTATTTTATAGTGAAAAATGGTTCTTAAGCTTATTAAAATGTTATTCACACTTAGAAAAAAAAGTTATTTTAATAAATGTTCACTGAAAGGTTCTTTGAGGAACCCAAAGTGGTTCTTCTATGCCTATGGTATTGCTGTGAAAGCACCCTTTTAAAACTTAAAGAGTGTAAATGGATATATTTTTTTACATTTTTTTACAATGCAGTATCAGATTGCCTTCTATCCAAAGAATGTGTGATGCTGCCTTAGAATTTAGATAAATAACAGTACTGTAGTATTATTTGCTAACCTACCTTTTGGAGTAACCTTTGCAATCATAATTTGTCTTTGATACCTTAAAATGCTGCTTACGTAGGCTACTCACTACATTTTGGAACAGAACAATAGTGTTTAAATGTGTAACTTAAATTTGATCTTTGATCTAAAATTTTTATCTTATAGCCTCCATAAAAGAGAAGTCATTTAACAAAGACCAAAAGTCTTTGTTAAATGACGGCGCGGTGCGGCACGGAGTGACAAAGTACTATAGAACCCATTATAATCAGTGATGCTGTCTACACTGGATGCGGTGCAGCGTGATACGACAAAACCCCTACAGTAAACTGCTGACTCATTCTATTTATGATGTACTGACACAAAGTTCAAATGAATGAAAGTGCAGCACAACACAACAGTTGTCTTGTCTGGTGTAGACACAGTGTTATATTTAACCCAGAGTTTGTCATAACTCCAGGATACTCTTATGCCGAGTTCACACTGCGCGATTTTCAAAGTCGTCGGATCACTGTTGTTTTCACACTGCACAACTATCTGCACAACTATTGGCTAGCATTCAGTTGCTGCTGCGTTCACATTGCACGATGGATCGGCGACAGGAGGTTACACACTGCGTGACTTTACAATAGGAAGAATCACCAACAACTCTGTCTGGTTCGCAAACTATGTTTCATATAACCCTTCCCAGAACTATATCTCGCTCTCTCATTGGCTGTAGGTCATCACCCATGTATTTTTCTGTCAGAACTCATTTCACACAGCAGGATTTTGAATCTCCGACAGGTCCAGATATTTAGCATGCCAAATATTTCTCGGGAATTGGCGATTCTCTCAGATCGCTCACGTGAAGGAGCACTGATTTGCCTCCGATTTCTGGCATTTGTCAGAGATTTCACAAAACCATTCTGTGAGTGAAAATTGGGGTTAAAATCATGCAGTGTGAACTTGGCGTTAGGTATACAGTCTCTATTTTTTCAATTAATTATTACATAAAGAACATAAAATGCCAAATGTTTCATTACACAGAAATCTGAGACTAGACTCTTGAAAAATTATAGTCAAGACGATGACATAAAAAATTGAATATATATTTCAATTAAAATATATTTCTATATTGAAGGCATTGAATATACCAAGAAGCTCAGTCCAGCGATGTCAGTCTTTGCTGTTGTGGTGGAACAACAGTGAATCTGTCCCAGAACTGGCCGTCCTCCAGAACTGAGTGTCTGGGAAATAAGGCCCATAGTAAGGCCAGAGAGAGGCCTACAGTAATTCTAAACGAGTTATAGTCCTCTGTGGCCGAGATGGGAGAAACTGTCCATGAAGCAACATTCGCATACACATCAAGGCAGATAGTATGGAAATGGTGCAAAAAAAGGTTGAAGTTTGCCAAACAGCATGTGAGAGTGTGAATCTGATATGTACACATTCTTAAAACTGATTATATATGTAAACCGCAAGTCACAATACATTACACCAGACTAACATGAAACATAGTGATTACAGCATCATACTTTGAGTATGTTTTTCTTCAAAAGGACTGGAAAAAATGGAAAGAAAGCATATTACGCTTAGAACACAGAGTTATGGGGGAAAAACATGCAGCAGTAGACAAGCACAGGAACTTGGAAGATGTGCCATCTTTCAAGAAGAAATAACCCAAAACAAATGGCTAAAACCACAAAGGCTTTGAACCAAAAAATTATTGAGTGGCTCAGTCAAAACACAAATCTCAGTCCAATCGAACATCTCTGGAATTACCTGAAATTGAAGTTCACAAACAGTCTCCATTCAATTTGATGTAGCTTGAGTGTTTTTTTTTTGCCGTACTTTGCGGGCTGCTTGATAAATGCAAAGGGACTGAATGGTTTTGTAGTCATTGCTCAGACTCTTCTTTTTGTTTCCAAAGATCTTCAGATTATTGTAATGCAGGTGATGGTGCCAGGTATGTTCTGGTAAAACACCAGAACATCCTGAATGAAGAAATGAGGCAGTGTTTACAGGAACAGATGCTGAGTGGCAGGAAGAAGATGTATGCTTGCATCGGCCAAACACTTGCTTATCTCTTGGAGCTGCAGTGTGTCACTGTCATGGTTTCCTAGAGGTTGCTAATTACCTCAGAGATGGAAACAATTAGCTTGGCTTTGAGAGGTATCTCGCTGTTGTTCTCCAAGTGCCGTCAAAGTCCTTCGATCCAACGAGAGTTTAATGTGAGAGAAAGGTGGCAGAAATAGACTCTCTGATCAGTAATTACTTGCGTAAACCCTTGAGTTACATTAACAGGAAGCAAAGAATCCATCGAGTGCTCTTCAGGTATTATATAATGCCGAATATTACCTGAGGAGAAACTGAAAAACAGGGTTCTTGAAAATGGCGTGTTTTACAAACCCCATTTTTCTCAAGCAGATGAATACCTTAAAGGGGGATATTTTGATGAAGAAAGGAAGGAGGAAACATTGCTTGAGCTGTTCAAACCTAGGACAGTTTCTGGCACCACAAGTTTAGATGCAAAGGTCTTGGAGCCTGAGAACAAGTGGGCCAGGAGTTCCTCTGTCAAATGACTGACAAAGTAAATTTTTTTTACACATCATTTTAATTTTTTGTCATCATGCCTTAGGAAAGTTCATGACCCCGATACTTTGCACCTTCCGGCCTAGAGACAAAAAGTCAGAACAAGAGAGAGTAAAAAAGCAGAATGACAAAGACAAGTGGATACGACTTCAAGAGTGAAACGTGCGCTATCAAAATTCCCACCTTGATGCTCGACGAGCCTTTATGAGGTGCTAGCACATGCAGGAGTAGGTGAGAGACTCATTTGTACTTTCTGAAGAGTAGAAAGGGAATGGAGGGAGGGCGATCAATAGCTGACAGGACGTGAATTCTTAACGTGACGGTAAGGTGGCTGAACAGGCCCCTCTGGGGCCTCTACAACTCAAGGTTCCACACCGTCCCCGCTCTGACAGGAAGCGTACACCCTCCACATGCGACACACTCGACACCTTGTGCTGTTCCATAGAGACACCAGACTACGAGGAAAGGGAGTCGATCCGCAGGAAAGGCCAGCACCTACACTCTATTAGAGAAGAAATGAGAGAATGGAAAACACATTCGCATCATTTTTTCCACAAAGCACCTGACAGCTCCTTGGACTCGTCCCCAGATTGTCCTGGCCCCTAATATTTTAGGATCTTAGTGTCTGTGGAGCTGTTCCTGGTTATTTATTTTTCCTTAAAGATGTCACGGACAATAGCTTACTCAACAAGTACTGATAAGATGGATTTCCCCAAACTGATTTTTCCACCAGTAAAACAACAAACATTGCTCACACATGTAATAACATTTTTATCACATGAAATGATTTTGGTGAAAGAGGGGGGAACTTGATCGAAAATGTTGCAATCCAGATTTGAACATATTTTCCACATGAGCATCATGGCTTAATGTGCACTAAGCCACAGATCTGACATTCACATTTTGAATTGTTCATGGTAGTTTCTTTCTTAGATCTTCTTAACCATTTTTTCTCAAGCAGATGAATATTTTGCTTAAACTGTTTAAACCCAGGATGGTCTCAGATGCTGCAAGTTCATATGCAGAGTCTTGGAGCCTGAGAACAAGTGGGCCAGTTCTCCGTCAGATGACTAACAGAATTAATTTTTACCACATCATTTTAATTTTTCTCATCATGCCTCAGGAAAGACCACAGCCTAGATGTTCTTCACCTTCTGACCCGAGAGAAAAAGTCAGAACAAGAGAGAGTAAATGACAAAAAAGCTGTTTTTACTATGCATGCACTATAAAGTTTTTGTCACAGGAAATGATGAAAAAGGGGGAATTTGATAGAAAATGTTGCAATCCAGATCTGAACTCATATTTTCTCCAAGAGCATCATGGCTCAATGTGCACTAAGCCACAGCTCCGACATTCACATTTTGAATTGTTAGTAGTAGTTTCTTTCTTACATCTTCTTAACCATTTTTAACCATTTTTCTCAAGCAGATGAATATTTTAAGAGGGAATATTTTGCTGAAAAAAGGAAGGAAACATTGCTTGAGCTGTTTAAACCCAGCATGGTCTCTGATGCTGCAAGTTCATATGCAGAGTCTTGAAGCCTGAGAACAAGTGGGCTAGTTCTCCATCAGATGACTAACAGAAATAGTTTTTACAGCATTATTTTAATTTTTCTCGTCATGCCTCAGGAAAGGGCACGTCCTAGATGTTCTTCACCTTCTGACCCCGAGAGAAAAAGTCAGAGCAAGAGAAAGGAAAAGAAAAGCAGTTTTTATATGTACTACAAAGTTTTTTTTTTTTCACAGAAAATGATGTTGGGGAAAAAGGGGGAAAACTTGATCACAAATGTTGCAAGCCAGATCTGAAAACATATTTTCCACATGAGCATCATAGCTCAATATGCACTAAGCCACAGATCCGACATTCACATTTTGATATGTTAGTGGTAGTTTCTTAGATCTTCTTAACCATCTATGTCTGTCTTCACACTGCAAAGACAGCAGATAAACTCATATTTGTTCTGTTATTTGAACTATAAATGAAAAGCAAGACATTGTTTGTCGCAGTAGCGACAAAGTTTCAAGGCATGGTAACTTTAGCAGAATTTCTGTGAAATTTCGGCAAAAAAGGTCAATTATCAATAGGGCTGTTTAAAGTAAAACCACTTTCAAACCAAGCAGCTTTCTGTTTGTCAACGCAGTGAATTCGATTGACCAACCTGAACATGAGGGAAATCAGCGTGCAAATTTTTCGCCATCCTCCGAAACTCTCAATCATACAGATTCCCTTAAAATGAGTCTGTTTCACCAAGCAATGGTAAATATGAACGTACCCTAAGGCGACTTTATGTTTCACTGAACCTTTACTTACCACTAGCTTTAACATGGTTCTTTTTCCTTACTTGCAAACATTAGTATTGCCATCAGGAATTGCAAATCTAGTTTACATTCACACAAAATACATGCACATGCAGCTGGAATTGAAAACTCCAGAATATTGCTGCTTCATTACGTTTCAGACCACGTTTTACAGCAAAAATGAGATTGCGCTCATGGCAAACAGATAATCAATGACGAGTGAGGGAAAACGATTTTAATAGTTTCTGACCTCAGAGCAATAATTGATTCAATTCGCTCTATTTCAATCCATTTATTTGCAGCTGGGAGTGTCGACACCCACTTTTTTCCCATTTTTGTGGAAATGGCTGAAATGGCAGAGTCTTAGCTCTGGATCGCCGTAAGGAAACAATTACTTACATGAAAGAGCCCGGCTTCCAAATGAGCTTTGCATTTAACTAGCAAAACAAGAAGGGGGGCAGGTGTAAACCACGTCAAGGTTTATACATTTTGCAGGAGCAGCCACTCAAATCAATAGCAATAATTTAATAAGAAAAATGGGTTTTGATTGAGAAAATGAATCGGTCCTGTCGGGTATCAAAGAATCCATTTAGAGTTGTGCCATTACCAGCTACTAGCGCTAATGAGTTGGAGGCTTGCTGTGTCTTGCGCAAACTGAAGGATGCTGATGGCCGTGACCAATGTTTGTGTTTTGTTACACTCAATGGACCATGTGTAATGTATCAGACAGCAATCATTGAATATATCATGATTTTATGATATCTGAAAGCTGTTTATATCTATCTGTCTGTCTGTCTGTCTGATTGTCATTCTATCATTCTGTCATTGTATCGTTCTATCATTCTATTGTTCATTCTATCTATTTTTATACCGATCTGTCTAACGTTCTATCTGTTGTTTTATCTGTTATTGTGATTTATCTGTCATTTTATTGTTCTGTTTCTATCTATCTATCATCTATCTATCTATCTATCTATCTATCTATCTATTAGTATGAGTTGCTTGTGTGTAAAAGAACACAGTGCTGCACTTTACTATGAAACACGTAGTGCATATATTTATTCAATTAAATCACAGCCTTCACAATTTCATAATCGCACTAAGCCATAACATGATTTTGGGTTTTTTTCAAATCATCATGCTGCTCTAGTTTGCAGTTTCCTTAGTCTGTGGAAATGTAAAGCAGTGTGCTCAATTTACGGTGACAAATAGTGACGTAGAGTTTTGTAGCACGACACCGCTACTTTTTGGAAAAGTAGCCTAAAGCTAAAGCATTAAATGACAAATGGGACATCGTATGGTCTTGTGGACTTCACATATACACTCAAGTGAAGACCACAAGAACGCAAGTCATACACTGCAATTTTATAGCTATTTAACAAATTTCACGTGCAGTGACTAGCCAAAGAGAATACAATGTTGAGATGTTTCAGATACATGTACGATAGAGAGCAGAGAGTCTGCTGTAGGTTTTTAAGAGCCCAACACAACATTAGCATTCGTAATTCTACCCAAATTAAAATTAAAACTAACACTTGCTTTCTAATCTTTTTGTATTCTATCTGTTTTCTTTTCATTTAATCTATCTATCTATCTATCTATCTATCGTTCTATCTATCGTTCTGTTGTTCTATCTATTGTTCTATCATTCTGTCGTTCTATTGTTTGTTCTATCGTTCATTCTATCTATTGTTATACCGTTCTGTCTAACGTTTTATCTGTTGTTTTATCTGTTATTGTGATTTATCTGTCATTCTATTGTTCTGTTTCTATCTATCTATCTATCTATCTATCTGCAATACAAATAATTATTGATGTATAAATATTCAGATATTATCGTACTGAAAAGTAAATAAATAATTATTTAAAATGGTTTAATTTCACTTCATTTACAAATCACTTGAATTTAAGTTGTAGTTATTTCAAATAATTGTTATATCAAATAATTGTGACAGACTTACAGTATTGAAGACGTTTCTGTTACCTGTATATTATACAATTCACCCGTTAGAAACATGCTTGTCAGTTCCCAAACACTGACCGTGTGCATGAAGCCAAAATTGTTAGTAGGGTGAAAAAAGAAAGATAACCAGCAAGAAACATGAAATACATGTGGCTACAGAGAGAAAGAGAAAGGCACTGCAGGCAGCGGCCATGAGAGATCAGAGGAAAGCAAGGCTTTGGCTGTGGTTGAAAAAGCGTCTGCTCTCCGTCTTATCCCATCATTCTCTCCGGTCTAGCTGGGCCGCCAATGGCAGTACATGGATGTTAAAGCCCCCTCTTACCGTGGACAAATATTCCTGTAGAATATATTGAATCAAATGCACTTCAGTATCACATCCAGGCTTGTAAGGTATACCCAGACCAATACTAAAGAGCTTAGGTTAGACCGGATAAACAATCAGACCGGCGAATAACAGCAAAGCCCCTGTTTGTCATTAAAGCTGAGTGAGTGAAAATGATAGACGGCTCGGGAAAGGAAGCACAAATAAGCATCGCGCAGAGACAGGGAGGTTTGATTTGATCTGCGATGTTGGATAATGACAGTAAGGACCAGGTATTGTGCGTGTACGTGTGTGTATGTAGGGATTTATCTACACAGCGGCACATATACAGCGTGTGTCCGCCAGATAACAGCCGCAGCAGCAGGCACATGGTGTTGCTTGAATTATGGGCTGAGTGGCCGAACAAAATGTCCTGAACCTGTGTTGAGGAGAATTGTGAAGGGTTTTTGAACCCCTCACGCACACTTGCACCCTTTCCCAATTTATTAAAGCGATATTGAGAGGTCGTCATCTTTACGTAACCACATATGACTCTTCTGTCAGGCCGTGAAAGTCTCTCTCTGATCAGACAGAAAATGTTTTTTTTTGTGAATGGCTGTGAAATAATGCCTCCTTGCTTTAATATACTGCTTAGAAAAATGAAGTTGCCACACTGCAAATTCCTTTTTCTTTTAATCAGCATTGTTGTGCAAGTAAAAAATATCTAAGCATACTTGAAACAAGATTAATTTAGTTTGGTAAAGAGTAAAAAGATATTAGGCTTGTTTTCAGAGAAGATGTCTTGAATTAAGGTTATTTTTAAACATATTGTCGTTTTCGTTTCAACAGTAGGGTGAGAAGTATCAAAGTTAACGTATTTTGCCGTTCGGCAATTTTAACTTTTTTTTTAAGGCTCCAGGTTAGTTGTGCTTGTTTGTAGGGCCAAAAATTCTTTATAATAATAATAATAATAATACAACTGTAGCATTACAGTACTAATATTTATGGCAATCTTAGCTTCCTCATTTTCAAACGTTAATCCATCTGTCTTTTATTTTGGCAGAAACCCAATGTTATGTGTCCAAAAACTCTTTTATACATAGTATATATATTATTATATATTTATATATATATATATATATATATAACTTGTATATCATAGCTCTTTTGTTGATTTTTATTGCTTCCATTGTCCTCATTTGTAAGTCGCTTTGGATAAAAGCGTCTGCTAAATGACTAAATGTAAATTGTTTGTTAATCAACTAGCATGCTAATTCATTTGTATTTTTGCCATTTCTTTTGCTATTTAAGTTTGATAGAATAAGTGGCACTCAATCACTAGCAGGGCCGAACATGTCGGTGGTCATTACTTTCTCTGGCAGTGGCACAAACCGTATCCTCACCTGCAGGAAGCCTCTATGACTCTTCTATAGGCCTCCAGAGATTTCCCTCAGAGGAAGTGTGTCCCTGGCAGTACACGGTGAAGCTGCAGCGAGGGAACTTCAGAGTCAAAATGCCAGACTGACTGTTTGACTCCTTTCAGCCCCTCACAGAAATTTTTACTGGAGTGCACTCTCTACCCTTCACCCAGCCACAGCAGATGGAGTCGGCTGTTATGCTGCTCCTGTCTCGCCACCTCTCTTTTTCTCTTTTCTCCTTCCTTTTTTCGCTCTCGCTTTTCTCGCTCTGTGCTTTATATCCTGGCCTGAGCTGAGGAGAGACCATTATATCATATTAGTCCCTTCAAACGAGGTTTTATCTGAGAAATGGGCCTATATTATGAAAAGCTGACTTTACTCTTTTGAAATAAAGGAGTTTGATATAGACAAATTGTAAGTTTCAGAACTCAAAACTTCATATGACTGCCCACATTTACATAAAAACACCTGTTCAGTATTTAGCTTTTTGCACCCTATTGAACAACAATGTGAACTGTTACTAAACAGAGGTTAGTTTACATGTTTTCAGCAAATCTTTAGGGTACAGGAGCAAGAACAGCCACAATGTGATAGAGGGCAAAGTAAAATAAAATAAAAATAAAAGCTGAATATTGTATGTAAATCTGATTTGTTTTGTTTACTCAACTGCAAAATGCAAAAAGATATTTTGTCAAATGCTTTGTTTCATTTCTGTGGCGCAGTGTAGTCATTTAAATTCTGCTCTATTTTAAATAAAAAAATTGTTCCTGTGGCTCAGTGGTAGAGCATTGCGTTAGCAGCGCAAAAGGTCATGGGTTCGATTCCCAGGGAACACACATACTGGTAAAAAATGTATAGCCTGAATGCACTGTAAGTCGCTTTGGATAAAAGCGTCTGCTAAATGCATAACATAACATAACGTAACATAAATGAAATAAAGATGAAATTAAATTAAATTAAATTAAAATGAGGTGAACAACTTAAATGTAAAATGTTAAAAAAACTTAATTTGAACTGTTGCCTTTGCAATAACTGAAAGTAACTGTAGCAAGTAACATCTCGGTTACATACATAACCCTTGTTCCCTGATGGAGAGAACAGAGACGTTATGTCTTGACGACATTAGGGGTCTTACTTGGGAGCCCGAATCCTCTCTGATTAAGAGAAAACGCCAATGAAATTTGGCTAGTGGAATTTGCATGCTGAGCCACTCCCCGTGCATATGGGTATAAATAGGCGACAGGCCATTCCCTCCATCAGGGAGCGAGGGTTACGTATGTAACCGAGATGTTCCCTATCTGTCGGTCACTTCGAGTTATGTCGTGATGACATTAGGGGTCCATGGAAAGCTCCACAACCTGAACCCCGTCACAACCCTATGGCGTCGAAAGTGTTGACAAGCTGCAGCGTGTCAGACAGGTGCTAAGCAAAGGTCGTAACCTTCCAAACGCCGCAAATTCGCTAACCTTGGCGCCCGAAGGGACCAAAAGGTGAGTACATCGCTGCTGGAGATAGCCATGCCGCTGTTCCTACGACAGAAAATCATTTCTTAAGAGAAGGGATTTCGGCCTTCGTGAAAGGTGCTTCACACCTTTCCTGTTTGTTGTTTACAGTTTGACGATGGGGAAGCGAGCCTTCCGGAGAAGGGCGGTAAAGAGGCCGGGTGCGGTCCACATATATCACTCTTACAGAACACAGCAACGCTAGGGCTGGGTCTGCCTCCTCTGGGGGCAGTGCTTGCAAGTTCACCACCTCATTGCGAAAAGGTGTGGTGGGAACCTTGGGCACGTATCCAGGCCGGGGTCTCAGGACAATGTGAGAGTAGGCCGGCCCGAACACAAGGCACTCTTCGCTCACCGAAAATGCTTGGAGGTCCCCAACCCTCTTGATGGAAGTGAGCGCGGTCAGGAGCGCTGTCTTAGCAGACAGGAATTTAAGCTCAATCGAATCCAGTGGCTCAAAGGGATCCCTCTGAAGGCCAGCCAGGATGGTAGAGAGATCCCAGGAGGGCACCAGGGATGGCCTAGGAGGATTCAACCTTCTGGCACCCCTCAGGAACCTGACGATGAGATTGTGCTTTCCCAGGGACTGGCCGTCCACTGCATCGTGATGTGCTGCGATAGCAGCCACATACACTTTCAAGGTGGAGGGTGACAGCCTCAGGAAAGAAAGCACTACTCCAACCGGTCGTCTTCGGGGCTCTTCTTGGCGAGAAGAACACTATTTCACAAACAGACTCCACTTCAGTCCATAGGCTTGCCTCATAGAGGGAGCTCTAGCCTGAGTAATGGTGTCAGCCTTAAGTCTGCTGCGTTCCATCCAGGAGCCACACATGGAGGTTTCAAAGATCCGGGCGGGGGTGCCATAGCGTGCCGTGCCCCTGAGAAAGGAGAAACTCCAAATCAGCTGGACCATCTGGGGATGGAGTCGCCATTCTCAGGGGAACGTGAGCTTTCGTGAGAGTGCATCGGCTGCATGATTGAGCTCCCCCGGAATGTGGACGGCGCACAGCGATCTAAGCCGCGTCTGACTCCAGAGGAGATGGCGGGCGAGTTGTGACATGCTACATGTTCGTAAACCTCCCTGTCGGTTGATGTACGAAACAGTCGCAGTGTTGTTTGTGTGGACCAACACGTGCTTGTCTTGCAGCAGTGGCTGGAATTGCCACAAGGCTAGATGCACTGCAAACAACTCCAGGCAGTTGATGTGCAAAAGCAGTTGAGGCCCTGTCCAGAGCCTCGAGGCCACCTGCCCGTTGCATGTGGCGCCCCAGCCTGTACTGGAGGCATCCGTCGTGACAACGACATGCCGGGACATTGTTCTAAGGGCACTACGGCCCATAGAAAGGCAAGGTCCATCCAGGGGCTGAATGTGCTGCGACACGTCGGCGTGATGGCTACACAAACTGTACCGCGGCGCCATGCCCATCTCGGGACTCAGGAGTGTAACAAGTGCTTAAGTGGTCTCATATGAAGCAATCCGAGCGGCATGACTGCGGCTGCGGATGCCATATGCCCCAGGCCACTCTTTTTACAAAAGAAAGGCGAGATCGCAGCGAGGACATGCTCATACGCCCACAACAGGCACAAGAGTCATCCACGAATGCAGCCTCAGCATGCTGGATGCCCAGACACTGAAGACAACGATCGTGGCCGTCAGTAGAAGCCAGGTAACGACCACACCCAAGAGGACACCTGAATACTTTCCGTACCCACTGTACATTGTTGTGATTAATTGTGGCTGGAACAATAATGTAGCTGTATAAATAGTTGAGAGTGTAACGTTACAGGTCAGCCGATCTGGTTTCGTGGTTAAAGTTAACGTTTTCGACATGTTTCCGTGTTGTCGTTGCTCAGCAATTGCATGGACGCGATGTTGTCTGGGGGTTTGGCAAAAGGAGAGTGGAACTGTGGGCGGTGCTCGGGGTGGTGACTGAAGGTGGTGACTGTGTAGTTCTGACGTCAACTTTTTACGGAAGTCACAACGGTTCGTGAAAAATCACAGCTACTTTATGCAGGCTGTGTGCATTTTACTGTGGACTGACTGTTTTGAAACTTATATGGTAGTTAAATAGCCCCTAGACCTCAGTTATCGTGAAAAAAGCCAGGAAATTTCAGTTTTGACAATATGGGACCTTTAAAAAGAAGCGAACCAATCGTGATCAGAAACTGCTCATTTAGATGAAACACCGAGGGGAATCGCTGAGTTAACAGGGATGCCGCTGAACGTGTCGTAACGCCACCCAGAACAGCCTCTTCTTTCAGCACACGAGAGAATTCACCTGGTGAATGCCGAGTTCCCTTCATTCACTCGGCTCCGAAGCAAAAATCTGATGAGTGGATGCACCTGTCGCCTATTTATACCCGTATGCACGGGGAGTGGCTCAGCATGCAAAATCCACTAGCCAAATTTCATTGGCGTTTTCTCTTAATCAGAGAGGATTTGGGCTCCCAAGTAAGACCCCTAATGTCATCACGACATAACTTGAAGTGACCGACAGATAGGGAACTGTTTTTAATAACAAAACTAAAAAAAAAAAAAACTTTAAAATTAGCTTTAAATTAGAAATGTTGCCTTTGCAACTACTTGAAATAAAATAAAGTATAAATATTTTATTTAAAAAATGAAAACAACCATAACAACTTAGAATTAGAAATGTTGCTCTGGCAACTATCTGAAATAAAATATAAGTACTAGATGAAAAACTTAAACTTAAATGAAAACTAGAAATGTTTCCTTGGCAACTAACTAAAATAAAGTAAGTTCAAGTACCGAAATTACTAAAAATAAAACTGACATAAAAATAAATTAAAGCTAAATAGAAATTTTGAAAAGAAATAAAGAAAAAACGAATAAAAGGATGAAAACACAAAACAAAATTGCTAAAAAATTAAATTGAAAATATTGTAAAATTGAAAAAATAAATTAAAATGTAAAAATAAAAGCTACTCCAAAATATATGGTCTAATAGAGCACAAAGTACTAGTAGTGTAAGAGTGTGTGTGTGTGTTTTTGTGTGTAAGAAAAGGGGGGCTTAATGGTAAAAATAAGAACCCCGGCAGGAGTGGAGCGGCAAGGTCACCTCTGCTGTAGCCAGGCTGGGCCGGGCCGGGCAGATCGAAGGCACAGTGAAGGGGCTGCCGTAATACAGGCCCAGTCTCTCAGGAATGCTTCAAGAGATTCTCCTGCCATACCTGAGGCGGCCGCTCATTTATCTGGAATGCGCTGCTCCGAACTGCTAACGACCAGCTCAAATTGGACTATTTTTTCCTATTTGTCAGGCAGCCAGCTGCACTGGCTCCAGCGCGCATCTGTGCGGACAGAAAAGGCATAGGACAAAGAAAGTTTGCCGCTCGTTTTTCTTGCCTCCTTTCCACTCTGCCTCTCTTTTTCTTTTAGAAGCCATCCTTAGAAGCCGTGTGTTCTTGTCATATATCAGTCTTGGGTGTTCGGCCCGGGTTTCAGAGGTGACGAGGGTTTGCGGTGTTATTTACAGAGACATTTTTGAGGTATTTATGGAGGAGAGGCTTCTTACCAGGAGTTGTAATCTGGTTTGAGTTTGACGATATAAATCTGTAGATGTGGTTTGTTTCAAAGACTCGTTTGAAATGTGACTCTCAGAACGCTGATGCATCACAGAAGCGTCAGTTTGCATTTGAACTGTTTCAAATACATATAAAAATTATATCTAGATTTATCTATAAATAAACATCTGTATATTTCATGTATGTGTTAAAGTAAAGTAAATTTGATTGATAATCAACTGCTTTTTGTATATTTAATAATATATAAAATAGTATATCATTAATTGTCAAATATAAATTCATAAACGGTCATAAAAATATATATAATTTATATTTATATATTATAATTTATTTATTTGTGAAACATATTTTTGGCCTAATAAAAACACATTAAGTTAATGTCTGAGTCATCTGTTAATGAAATTCTAACTAAATGTTAGAATACTAAACTAAAGGTTATGCAAGTGCACGTATTTCCATGTCTCATTTTTTATTTTATTTCCAGAGTTTCAGTTGTCTAACCAGAGACAAACTCTGACCAACTCAAATATTTGCCATTCTGTACCGTCTCAAGGAACACATAATTAATTTGAGCAGAGTGCGTTTTAACACTTAATTATTTAACTTTTCGTCCCTCCCTCGCTTTCGTCCTTCTGACCAGATGTTACCGTCTAGACCAGCCTTTTTTTCCTTTGGCTTTTTTTGTTTATTATTTTGCTTAGCTTTGTTGTCTTTTATTTATTTATTTTGTTTATTTATTTATTTGAGCGTGTTTTGTTTTGACAGGGTGATTATAAGGCAAATAACAGATAGTTTTTGGTTTTATTGTTTTGTTTGGTCTTTGTGTTTTTTTTCCTGTTTGTTTTGTTTTGCTTTTTGCTTTGTTTTCCTTTACTTTACTTTGTTTTGCTTTGTTTAGGTTTGTGTGTGTTTTGCTTAGTTTTGAGAGGGTAGTTACATAGCAATTAACCAATTGCTTTCAGTTTTTGCAGAAATGACTTTCCTTTCACTTTTCTAGGAACAAAACTATGAAAAACCAAAGTGCTGAATGTTAGTTCACTGGCTTTTTTCCTTCTCATGCTAACTTGTTCTTTTCTTTTTACCGAAACTTGTTGTAAGGACACCTAATTAGGCACCTGCAGCTGTGTTGTGTTCAGTCGGCGTGTACCTGTTCGAGTGCTTTTGTCTGCGTGACGCCGCATACTAGTTTAAATTTCCTACTGCTTCATCTGTTGAAAACCACAGCGTTTAAACTGTTCCCTTAACACAAGAGCAAAGCGCAGTGTGCAAGACTGCTGAAACCGGTGTTCGGCGGTGAAGACGACCCATTGTCTTAACGTAATACTGATGCAGCAGCAAATTGTCTGCATAGACTCTACTTGTCTTGGTTTGTTTGGATGATGTAACCTTTTTGCAATCAGGCCTTCGGCAGCTTTCTTCTCTTTCATGTGTCCTGTAATGCTGTACGTTTGGATTTCTTTGAAATCACCGCACAATCTGCATACTTAAAGTTGACTGTCACTTCAGGCTTCGTGAAGTTCATAATTGGCTGTATTATTTTGCATGATGTCTTGTCGGGACAGTTCAGCTAATTAAAGGGAGGAACCTTATATTGCAGAGTCCACGACTGTTCCTAAACCTATTGTGCTGCCTAAATAGACATCATTAGGTAAGGGATCATAGGTGCAGACCCGATACAAAGACTTTCCAAATGGTAGACAGATTAATTATGCAACTTTCTAAATTCTAAGGAAGCTGATGTATTTTTTACAGGCATTCCCATAATGCATTATACAATAGATTTAAACGGACAAGAGAAATGTTAATTTAAATGTAAACCATTCAGTTCTAGTAAAAGTCTATAAATAATAGAAAAAAATATGTATATATAAATTTAATGCTGTCAAATTTTATTAGAATAATAATTTATAAAATTATTTTTAAAACATTTATTTTATTTTTAGATTTTATAATTAAATTTTGTATTGATAATTTATTACTTTTTAATAAATATAAATAGCTATTAATGGGTATTAATGGATATCAGTTGAATGTTTAACATAAAAAAAAAAATATATATATATATCATTACAGTTTTGTTCTGCTTTCTATGGAAGTGCATTTCCGCCACTGGGGGAAAAAAATCGTGCTTTTTCTTGCAATTGCAAGTTTATATCTTGAAATTCTGACTTCAATTCTTAGAATTGCATTTTTATATTTTGTAGTTATGATTTTATAACACAACTGTGACGTTATATCATGCAATTCAGACTTTATATATCTCAATTCTGATGCGACGTGTAAACTTGCAATTGCAAAAAAAAAGGTCAGAATTTGAGAGATAAAAAGTCGCAATTGCCTTTTCAATGCCTTCTTTTTTTACCCATTTTAAATGGATCTTTAATACAATATTGCTTCTTTAGATTAAGAACATGCTAACTACTGAAATTACATCAGTTATGCAGTTACTTCAGCATATTATGTAGTCAAAATGTTATTTTTTGATGATATTATATAACTTTTATATAATTTTAATTATATAAGAATTAACATAATGTGTAATTGATAGCTGCTCCCCATAATAAGTCACATTAAGTACACAGAGTTCATTTATTATTACAGTTCTTTCATAAAGTACCGTCATAACACAGATTGTTTGCAGAACATGTTACTGCATCACGAAATATTACGCCGCCCTGCCAAGCCTCCGTCACAAATGAACTGTTGGCTAAACTCCCATGAAACACCCGCTTTACTTATAACCAGCATAAAGCATGAATTCCTATTGATTTAAGGTGACAGTTTTCTTAACAAGCGCACCGTCTGCCATCTCCATGTGCAAAGTGAGCAGCCCGATCCCTCAGTGGGGGGAAAAAAGAAAGATTTACCCTCTACCTTCTGATGTAGAGGCTAGTCGTACTGACAAGGTGTGAAAAGAGTCATGATCGTCTATTTTCTAGCCTTCAGATCGCGCTTTGATGGCCTGTCAAGAGATTTTAAAAGACTCTCTGAGAGAACTGCGACTACATTATAATACATACGAGGCTCATGTCCTGAAAGACAGCGGCACTCGCTGAAATATTGTCTATTTCTGCATCGTCCTGTCCGACTAAAAGATGATTTTATAAGATGTCTGAGGTGTGTCACTGTATTAGCACTTAATACAGTTTAAACTCTTAAGTGACAGCGTTGTTGTTTATGCATGCGTGTCGCTCTGCATCTCGCTCTGTCTCCATCTGTCTTCCCGCATCTCTTTGTGTCTCCTGTCTCTTAGCGTCTTTTCTCGTCTCCTTTGTGTGTTTGTTGTTGCTGAGGTGAGGTGTGACAGGACGGCCTGCGCTGCCTCTATCACTCCCTGCACGGCATAACAGGAAGTGACACATGGTGGGACGGTGTGACACACGGAAATCAAAGTTGATGGCTGATGACAGTACAGAGACACTCAACACACCTGTGCGTGTGTCAGTTAGGATATATTGATTGACAAACTGCTGTGATTATTGTGTATTGGTTGTTTAGTTCACTACAGTATATGTAATTCTTTTACTTTTCTAAGTACACACAACCACACAGCTGCTGACAACAATTCAGAACACCTTAACAACCCCATAACAACATCTTGGCAACACCCAGAACACCCTAGCAAACACAAAACATGCTAACAACAACTCAGAACACACAGTGGTGAGAATTATAATTCACGTTTCATATCTTATTCACAGATATTGTTATGATTATTTGGTCCATCCAAAGTGCAAAATGATCGTCTGCCTCTCCAAAAGTGCATTCAGTGTTTGTTGTTTTTTCTCTGTGAGAATACATTAATAGTTTGGGTGAAAAACGGGCAAGTTTTACATATTCTTTACGTGTTTACTGCACACTCCTGTACAACAAGTGAAGCAGAAATTTAATTGTAACTAATTAGCTCCCAAGAGGATTAATTGGATCCGCTGTCTTTATTCCCCAGTTTACCTGGGATATGCAAATGCCTCTAGTGAGAGAACGCGAGAGAGAGGGAGTGGTAATGCAGGTTTCGATGAAGCGAAGTTGAAATTAGTTCGTAGCAAGCTTAATTTCTGTCACATCACCCTGTTCGCTCTCTCCCTCCTGTGCCTGCAGCACTGTGGAGCCTGTCTAATTGAAAGCGCTGATATCAGTGTCATCCGACGTTACCCTGGTTCAAGAGCCAGGTCACGGCGAGCCTTTGTTCTTCCATGAGCCAGATCTGAGCAACAATATGCGTTAATGATAATGACACACACTCGGCTGCTCTGAACCACGCTGAATTTAAGTGTTCGGAGCGGGAAGACGTGTTCCTCTGAGAGAGGTTTTGGTTCCTAAAAAGGACAGTTGTTTCGTTCGGATGATCTCACATGAGAGACGAAGAGGCAAGAACAACACCGTCGGCTCCAACACGCTACCACCATCTGTCCACCTTGACTTTGAAACAAACTAACTTATCTGGGATAGGACCTTCTCTCGTCGACATTCCGGCTCAAGTTCAACCCTGTTTGTCCCGTATTAGGATTTGGCCGCTGGGATATTGCTCATTCTCTCCTTGACAAATGGGCCAGGCGGGGTGAAGGGTTAAAACAACTATTTTACAGCCAAAACAGGATATTGGGTCTCGCTGAGATTTGAAGATACGCAAATAGAAAGGGTGGGGAGAGAGAGAGAGAGAGAGGATGTGGGGCTTTGCACAACTCTATTTCCTGTTTTGTTTCTATAGCAACTAAGAGTCTTAATCATGTTTCAATTGACAGGTTAATCCCCTGGGGTCGAAGCCCGCACTGGTGCGGTCTGTCTCGTATTTTCTTTATGACCGTGAAAAGAACTAAGGGTGCTTTCACACCTGTAGATCGATTGCTTTGTTCCGAAACAGGGATTAAAATGATTGCAATGTTGCTTTTTATTCTTGGTGTGGTTCGCTTTCACACGGCAAAGTTTCTAAACGGACCAAATTTGTTAATACAAGTCACGTGCGAGTAAACTGTTGTCTCATTGGTCAAAGTTCCACGGTTTATTTTCCGGGATTCCACTTAGCTGTCACAGCTGTCATCTGTAGGAATGGAATGACAACAGCTTCGCGGGCTTATTGTTGTTTTTTTTTGTAGCTGTCGTTATAATAATTTATCATATTGAGCAGGAGTCCAGGATTGATTGGGAAAACATTTTTAAAATGCACCTACTACAAAGAAGAGCAATAAGACGGCATTATAAAATAAAAAAGTGCGCTTTGATTTTTGAATGGCGAAGACGTGCTCACCCACAGACATTCACAGGTTCATTTTGAGGTATTAGCAAAACAACAAAGCTAATGCTTTTCACGGAACTTACGTAATTACCCATTATACATTGTGATATAGCCTGGTTCGTTGGTCCGTTGGATCGGATTGCTTTCTCACTACAACCGAACCGCTCCAGAGTTCGTTTTCAATTGAGCCGAGACCACCTCGTTCAGGCGATCTCGGACCGATTGTTTTGGTGCAGATCCGAGCACGATTGCCGTATTCACATATGCCCAAACTGGCCAGGTGTGAAAGCACCCTAAAAATACTCCGTCAGTTTTGATCCTACAGATAAGAATACAGTATCGTGTGAAACTGCAAAGGGTCTACTTTTATTTGGGTATAGTCATAATAACAACAAAACAATGTGCTTTGTACATGGTTCTCACACCTCTTTTAAGTATTTAATTCTGTTCTGTGCACACAGAATTTGGTTGCTCTGAAACTGAATTCACTTTCATTCAGGTTGAGACAGTGTGTACAGAACCAAATCAAACTACTGTAGTTGCGAACTGTTTAACTAGCATTCCTTTTTGTACACTGTTCTAAAACCAAATTCACTCCAATTTAGGTTGTGACAGTGTGTACAGTGCCAAATCAAACTAGTTGTGAACTATTGAACTAGCATTTATTTTTGGACACTGTTCTAAAACCAAATTCATTCCGATTCAGGTTGTGACAGTATGTACAGAACTAAATCAAACTAGTAGTGAAGTATTGAATAAGCATTTCTTTTGGACACTGTTCTAAAACCGAATTCTCTTCCATTCAGGTTATGACAGTGTGTACAGAACCAAATCAAACTTCTTGCGAATTATTAAACTGGCATCTCTTTTGGACACTGTTCTAAAACCAAATTCACTTCTATTCAGATTGTGGCAGTGTGTACAGAACAAAATAGAATTAGTTGTGAATTATTAAACTAGCATTTTATTTGAACACAGTTCTTAAACCAAATTCACTCCCATTCATGTTGTAACAGCTCCACAGTTTGTAGAGAACCAAATCGTATTAGTTGCGAACCATCAAACTAGCATCACTTTTGGATACTGCTACATTCTCTGAAGTGCAAGTATGTACATGCAATCATAATATAGCACTTCTATTGACTGCAGTTTACTAAAAATTGCCAAATGTTTATGCACCTCTTGTTGAAATTTCTTTTAATCAAAAATTTATCAAACCAAATGATTGGTTAAATGATGGCAGCTACATTTCTGATTTACAGCCATGAGATGCTAAAATTGTGCCAACATTTCATCAGATTACCTTGTTTTGTAGACAAACAAAACAATAATTTGGGGGGATTCGCTCTTGTATTTAAATACATTTGTCACTCCTTCAGTATGTTTGTACTCCTTAAAAATGTTGTAGTATATGGCAATTGAGAAAAAAAATACTTTGGGATGTTTTTGCACTAGATAAACTTCTGATGGAGTGCTTTACTGATATGAATGCATTAGATGTGTTTGGAAAGTGAAAATTTGGAAAGAGTCAGAACGATAATTTAGGGGCTTTGCTACTGTGGTTGTTACTATATGGCAATTAAAAGGTAAATACTTTTGAAGCTTGGTGTAAGTGCTTTCACATGGAGAGTTTTACTGACAGGAATGCGTAAAATGCGTTTCAAGAGTTTGGAAAGAGTCTCAACAATAATTTAGGGGATTAGCTCCTGGTTTTAAATATGGCTGTATTTTAGCAGTATTTTGTACTAGAAACTTTACTGATAGGATTGAATAACATGCTTTGATCGGCTTGAAATAAAGCTGGAATACAGCAAATTTGTGGACCCGCCACTTTTACATTTGAAAATGGAAATGCAATCTGTTGCCAAATTAGACCAGAAATATCAACATTGGGTTCAACAAATGATGTACATTGTTGACTGGGTTACCTTTTTCTATTATTTGAAAAATGGCAAACAGGGAGTGTTTGAAACTTGTTAGAAAATCCTCCTTAGAGTCAGTTCAGTTCAGCTCTCAATTTTGCAGGCCTTAATCATTAGCTGGTTTAGGTTTCGTTGAGGGATATTACCTCATAACCATGAGCAGACACTGTACAGACGCTTTCGTCTTGGAAAGAGGTCTATTTTTGGCGACAGTTTAACAAAAGTCCTCCTCGATGCTCTGCCTTGTCAGTGTTTGTAATCAGAGTACTGGAACGTAGAGCAGAAGAAACCGAGGGAAGGCTCAGCGGGGAAACTGTGAGCAAGGGAATCCAAGATCTGGAATGCCTGCATTTAGCAGCTGTTACATCACTGGACTTTTCCATTCTCCGCTCCACCGAAAGCTGGGATGCGTTTCTCGTCCAGACCAGCACGCAGATAGAGCTTCTGCAACCTTTCCTACTTCCCTTCCCGTCTGAGGGCTGCGTTTGTTTAAAACCAGATAACTGGAAATTGTTTGTTGCGTCTCGTTCTTATTCCCGAAACTGTCATCTTTTGGCAACTCATGATTTTCAAAGCCAAATCTGATTTCAAAACGAATCCTGGTATTTTATTTTGTTTTGTTTTGTTTTTGTTTTGTTTTGTTTTGTTTTGTTTTGTTTTGTTTTGTTTGTTTGTTTTAAATTGGAGCCTGTTATCGAAGCCTGTTTCTGCCACAGATTAAAAAAAAAAAAAAGGGAATTGTGGCTTTTTATCACACAATTACTTTTTTAATTTTAATGAAAAATTGTAATAATTATTTTTTCTTGTTATTCAGAGTTTATATCTCACAATTCTGACCATTTTTTCTTGCAGTTCTAAGGAACAAACCTTTTTTTTCCCCTCAGAATTTGAAGTTGCAGAAGAAAATTAGAAGAAAATTAAGCAATTAGGCAATTGCAACTTTTTATCTCGCAATTCTGACTTTTTTTCTTGCATTTGCACGTAATAAACTTGCAATTGTGCGTTAACATCTCACAATTTGGAGATTTAGAATATAAAAATCTCAAAGAAATAAAATGTCAGATTTGGGAGAACCTCAAGTTTATATCTTGCAAAGTTTATATATTTTATGTCGCAATTCTAAGTTTATATCTCACATTTCTGACTTTTGGGAAAAACTCAAAATAGTGAGATATAAACTCAAAATCATGAGGAAACAAGGCAGAATTTTTCATTTAAATTTTTTTATTCCATGGTGGAAACGGGCTTCCATAATCCTTTAGACATTATGACAGTAACGGCTCATTGAAAACTATTTTAGCTGTTATGCTAGGCTCACATTTCCTCAGTCACAAACCAAAACTAATCACATTTTGCATCATATTACAATTTGTAGACTTGTTACTCAACTAAAATTAGCAGCAAAACGTTAAATCAGAGCTGTAAGTTGCAGTCAGTGATGGGATGTGTTGTTAGGTGGCAGCAGGAGGAGGGGAGTAAGGCAGGTGGCGGTTGGAGTGAGATTAGCCTGTCCTGCTGGACGCTGATAAGACACCCAGTGTCCATGCATATCATACTCACTGACTCACTCACTGAATTTACACGGAGAGATAGATGAGTCTGTCGAGGGATATTCCTTAAAAAGTAGTGGGAAAATAAATTACATAAGTACGGAACAAGATTTCCAAGTTAGCACCTACTTTTATATCTGCATATTTAAAGATACTTTGCCCAATCCACCTTATTTTGCAACATGGAAGTGAGCTATTTTTTGTGAATGTGCGAGCCTTCCGTTTCATTAACCGCTGTAGGTGAATAACTAGAAGAATAACAAAGTGCAGTAGATGGTAAAACAATTTACACTACAAACCATGTGTTTAAGATTATGATAATAATTCAAAAGAAGAATTTTACAGCTGAAATAACTGGAAGTAAATGACACCAGAAACCTTGTACTTTCAAATTACTTAAAATGAGTACTTTAAAAATAAGCGAGTGTGTATGAAAATCCTTCAGTAACAGCATTCTGGAATGAAAAAATAATTAATAATAAAATTATAAATTTAATTTTGTTACTGTTCTAGAAATACATTTTTATGGGTAAAACAAATGACAATTAAAAAACAGCAAAAATTTTGTTTGTTTGTTTGTCTGTCATAATTTACTCATGTATTTAAAAAATAAATAGTTTGTTTCTAGTTCATTCAGTGATCCAATTAGTTATTCAATTATTCAAATATTTATGTAATATTTTCTATTATTAGTATTATTATTATTATTACTATTATTATTATTATTATTAATATTATTATGTAATACTCATTATTAGTAGTAGTATTATTAAAATACATCTCTTTATTATTATTATTATTATTATTATTATTATTATATTCAACTATTTGTCATATTTATTATTATTATTATTATTATTATTATCCAAATATGTAATATTTATTATTATTATTATTATTTAAAATACATCTATTATTATTACATTTATGTAATATTCATTATTCAAATACATATATTATTATTATTAGTAGTAGTATATGTAATCTTTATATTATATATTTATATTATACATTTTG
>NW_015549624.1:1628392-1633641 GCF_001515605.1 Sinocyclocheilus anshuiensis | reverse complement strand
TTTTGAATGGGGAAAAATGCAACGCTCAATTTGGCCGCTCTATCGAATGAAGCCCCGCCTTCTGCGTAAAAGAGCCAATCGCTAATCGGTAAAGTCAGCGCGTCACTGCAGCTGCCATTAGAAGTCCCGGTTGCTATAGAAACAGTCATCATTCTGAGACGTGCGCTCAGGACTGCGCATGCGCACTGGCTGATCTAGCCTGAAAAATAAGCTTTTTTTAACGCTATTGGAGCATAATGAGCAATATTTATGAGGCAGTTGTTGTCAGTTTTCATTGGTGATTTCAAATATGAAACCTAATCGTAAGCTTGGTGAACAGTTTGGGAGAATTTGATGTTTCCCCATTCAAAGAGATAGGATCTGCACTTGCATGCCCGAGAGGCGTTTCAAAGATGGCCGCCGAGTGACATGACTCGCCTTAAAGGGACTTTGATATTATTTAGTACAAATAATTTTAAATGTTCATACTGTTTGTTATTATTTATATATTCTGTCAGATTCAAACCTGCATTGCCTGCATGAGCACAAAGGCTTTGTCTTAGAGCTAACCACCAGGCCATGGCTCAGATTTTTCAAGTTTTACATTAAAACTTTTCAAAGTCATGTATGCTACTGTATACCAGTTCTGTCTGCCTGTGAAGCATGTGAGTGAGGCATGTTTTGCAGGGGTAGCTTCATGCATTATGTAGCACGGCCAGAGCCACGCTTCCAGTGAGGAAAGGCACATCGCCTATGGAGAACAGGGAAATCTAACCTGGATTTGACATTTCCTAATATCCTACTCTAAAAGTTTTTTGTTTCAGGGAGATAGGGACGGTAATTGCTCCACCACAAGAAAGACCGGCGATCCTACTGGGTATTGTGGCTGACTGTGGGGACGAGGAGAGATTGGAACGCGGTAATTGCGAAGACAAGGGGCCTGAGAATAAATGGAGAAAAAAATAGTTCCTCACTGTCAGCGCTGGGAAGGTCAAAAGTACAAGCGTGTGATATCCGCGCATGTTACAGCATATTATGCACAACGCACACATGGGATCTGAATCTTTTCTTAGATACCCAATGAGGCTGAGATGATCCGTGCTGAGGTAACAAGACAGGAGCCACCAGATGCATCATGTCAACAGCGTGAGGTTACGGTTAATATAGCGACGAGGTCCCGGCTCTCCAAAAATCACTATTCCATTATTTGATTAACGCGTCGCTGCTGTTGTCACAATACATACATTTCCCTCGTAAGATGAAAGACAAACAGGCACAATTTATTTCTCCAGATTAAATATTGATCAGCGGTTCTATACCGAGCGTCAGGTGTCTGTCTGAAAAATGAACGCAAAAGGGTTTTATGGTACAGATACAGTCTTTTGGCTGCGTTCACCTTGCTGTCCTTCGACATGAGATTAATCGCTGCTAGGTAGGGGTGGGCGGTATGACCAATTTAATATCAGAGGAACTATATACACTGAAAAAAATAAGGTTTAGAAACAATTTTCACTCAGAAATAGTTTGTAAAATTCACAATTAATTACAAAGACTCTGCAAGTAACGCATTGTAAAATTTTTGAGGTTGACAATATTTGTTTACGGTGTATTTCATGACACTGGAAATATAGCAAAATAATGATTTATATTTTAATAACCATAGGACAGTGTTTTATTTTATTTTTAAAAAATCACTATAATCCAGTGAATTGAAAGTAAATTTGATTATTTTCTCTTTTTATTTACAGTAGAACTTGTTCTACTCAAATATGATTATTCATTGCAAAAAGAATAAATCTCACCTTTTGTAATGTAGTGTAAAACACGTGTTGCACATAAAAGCGAGAAAACAGTAAAATGTACATTATGAATCTTAATTTCTGATTTGATTCTGATTGAATCGGTTGTTAAAATTGGCAATAGTCTGTAAAATCTTACATTATTGCATCAAGTTTACTTACAGGAGAACTATTATTTATAGTAGAACTTGTTGGTTGCAATTTAAAAGATGATTATTCATTACAAAAAAGAATAAATCTCATATTTTATAATCCACAACACTTTGTATGTTGCACATAAAAGACCAAAAACAGTCAAATAAACATTATAAAGCTCATTTCTGGCTTAATTGTGATTTTAATTGCTTGAAACTGTTGTTTACAAAAAGCAAATAGTCTTTAAAATTCTATATCATTGCATCAAGTTATAATTTTAAACATTACCTAATTTAAGTATTTTATCAATCAGTCTTCCACCTGTCTTAGTTTAGATTAACAAAACACCTAAAACAGTCAAATTAACATGATACATCTAATTCCAGACTTAATTCTGATTGGGATTCTGTTTGAAACCATTGTAAAAAAAAAAAAAAAAGCCAATATACTGTAACATTCTACATTATTGCATCAAGATACAAGTTTCAACCTTAATATTAGAACTCAAACCTAATTTAAGTACAACATCAATCAGTCTTCCTCCTGTCTTAGTTTAGATTTCAACAGTCTAAATCGGAGAGAGGACGGTCAACTAGAATGGGAATGACTGTGATGCATTGTTATTGTTACGATACATGATTCACAGTGCAATAAGTATTGCCGTTTTTTTTTACAGTGCAAATACACCAAGTATTGCAGTACATCAATCTTTCTTTATTTGACTGCTGTGAGATGTTTATATGACAATCCTTGCAAAATCATGTGTCAGACTCATTCTTCTAACAGTGTCAAAAAAGCCAGAAAAAATGAAACGCAGTGTAAACAATCCCATGTCTTGAGTACTCGTAAACTCTAGGGATGTGAATTAATCTATTTCTAATGAAAAATGCATGCTTATATTTGTAATAACTCCTTCAAAAACAGCCAGAAACCTTGGAGTTATGAATGACGATCAGCTGACTTTCTCATTGCTAAAACTGTCCGGTCCTGCAGATTTGCTTCATTCAACATCAAGAAGATCAGGCTCTTTCTTTGGGAACATGCAACACAACTCCTTGTTCAAGCTCTTGTTCTATCCAGGCTGGACTATTGCAATGCTCTCTTGGCAGGTCTTCAAACCATTACAATTAATCCAGAACGCGGCAGCAAGATTAATTTTTAACGAGCCGAAAAGAATGCACATCACACCTCCGTTAACAATTTGCACTGGCTACCCTCAAAGAAGCACAAAATCACCTTCATAGACTTTTAAATTAAATGTTCCCTCCTGGTGGAATGACCTGCCAAACTCAGTCCTTAGCCATCTTCAAGAATCGGCTAAAAACACATCCGTTCCATCTTTATTTGACCCTCTAACTCTAGCACTCTCTATTCTAATTCTATTCTTAAAAAAAACAAAAAAAAAGTTTGCTTCCATTGTCCTCATTTGTAAGTTGCTTTGGATAAAAGCATCTGCTAAGTGACTAAATGTAAATGTAAAAGACATGCATTAAATGACTACAAATCGAGTTCAAAACGGGGGTTCAGGCAGCCACATGAGAAGTGATGAGCCATACCTTCCGAGTGTCTGTAGACGCAAACACTTTTCCACGTGGGTTGAAGCCTGTTGTTCCATGAGCACTGAAAGCAATTTCCTCCAGCCATTTGGGAACTTCCTGTTGGGCCTGAGAGATGAAAGTTTATGTTGTTTTATTGAGATCTGAGTGTACTGGACATTCCCACACAGAATCTGCAACATTTATCATTAAAAATATTCCATTATTTTTATTTGTGAGCACATAAAATATGGTAAACCAATGTTTTTTGTAGAATGTCAAGCAAACACATTTGATTATTTACCATATTTAACGTGCTCTGTTTTTGAATGCTCAATATTTATGTGGATAAAAACCTAATTTAAATCTGTTCTTCATATAAAGTAATTTTATAGGCACAATATGAATGTGCACAATTAAATAAGATTGCATAATTAAAGAATAAACACTGCTGTTAAGTGCCTTGGACGGAATATGAAAAGTACGAACCCCTGACAGAACTTTGACCAGAGAGCGAGCTAATGGAGTGTCAGACTCTGGGATAAAAAAGGACACGGCCTGACCGATGTTCCCGCAGCGTCCAGTTCTTCCGATGCGATGGACGTATTCATCGATGCTGCTGGGCAGGTCGAAATTCACAACGTGCTGGACCTGTTCAATGTCCAGGCCTCTGGCAGCGACAGACGTGGCCACCAGCACCGGACACTGGCCTGTGCGAAAATCACTGAGAGCCTTCTCTCGCTCTCGCTGCTCCCGATCACTATTCGGAAAATAAATAAAATTCAATTAAAAGCTTTGGTCAGAGAGGATCTGTAATAACATGCATCTATAACTGCCTTGTTTTATTCAACACATTATATCAGCATGAACACGTTATTGGAGAGAAAGGGACAGGAAAAAAAAATACCCATGGATGCTTGTAGTAGAGAGCTTCTCCTGACAGAGAAATGTTGCAATGAAATCAGCACTTCTTTTGGTTTCAACAAAGACCATCGTGCGTTCATTCCCTGTAATTGCAAACAAAGCGCCATAAAATGTATCTGTTTGCTGAGGATATGAACATCGAAGTTGATGTCAACATTAAGTTCCCCTTTTAGACTTGCACTCTATTCATTTACTGCTTGTTTTCTTAAAAAAAAAAAAAACTAACACTAGCTTTTCAAATTTTTTGTATTCTATCTGTTTTCTTTTTATTTATTGTATAATTAAAAAAAAAACTTGTACTGTGTTAAGCTAAATGAGACTTGTTATAACACTTGCGTATTGCTCTTTTGTTGATTTTGATTGCTTCCATTGTCCTCATTTGTAAGTCGCTTTGGATAAAAGCATCTGCTAAATGTCTAAATGTAAATGTAATATTTTATTTAAAACATTTTAATGATGTTTAACTAATTAACTGTTTTCTGATTGAATCAAAATGAATCATTTTAGGTGCTTTTTTACCCCCTTAAACTGGTTAAACAGTCCACATTAATAACAGAAATTAATGTTAATTTCCTCAATCCTAATAAATTGAAATTATTTTGCAAAAAAAAAAAATCCAAATTTTTGGTAAGATTTTGATAACATTTAGGAATCATTGGTTGAAATTATTCAGTGGTTTCATATTTTTGCTAGGGACATGTCTTTTAGATTAATTTAAGGCAATTTTCAGTATTTCCGCATGGATACAAACAATTGCGCTGTGGTTATGTTGTCTTTTCACATCTCAACTACTGTTTATAATGGTTTGGTAGCAAAGGAGAGCAACAGAACCACCACAGAGAGCAAGAAAGGAAGGAAAATGGATGGAGTGCAAGAG